>NW_028270152.1:94997296-95009796 GCF_037043375.1 Chiloscyllium plagiosum
TCTCTCACACACACATTCTCTCTCTCACACACGCATTCTCTCTCACACACACATTCTCTCTCTCACACACGCATTCTCTCTCACACACACATTCTCTCTCTCACACACACATTCTCTCTCTCACACACGCATTCTCTCTCACACACACATTCTCTCTCACACACACATTCTCTCTGCAACACACATTCTCTCTCACACACACACATTCTCTCTCTCTCACACACGCATTCCCTCTCACACACGCATTCTCTCTCACACACGCATTCTCTCTCACACACACATTCTCTCTCTCACACACATTCTCTCACACACGCATTCTCTCTCACACACACGCATTCTCTCTCACACACACATTCTCTCACTTTCACACACGCATTCTCTCTCTCACACACGCATTCTCTCTCACACACACATTCTCTCACTCTCACACACGCATTCTCTCTCTCTCTCACACGCATTCTCTCTCTCTCTCTCACACACGCATTCTCTCTCACACACACATTCTCTCACTCTCACACACGCATTCTCTCTCTCACACACGCATTCTCTCTCACACACACATTCTCTCACTCTCACACACGCATTCTCTCTCTCTCTCACACGCATTCTCTCTCTCTCTCTCACACACACGCATTCTCTCTCTCTTGCACACACGCATTCTCTCTCACACACACATTCTCTCTCACACACGCATTCTCTCTCACTCACGCATTCTCTCTCTCACACACGCATTCTCTCTCACACACACATTCTCACTCTCACACACGCATTCTCTCCCTCTTGCACACACGCATTCTCTCTCACACACACATTCTCTCTCACACACGCATTCTCTCTCACACACACATTCTCTCTCTCACACACACATTCTCTCTCACACACACATTCTCACTCTCACACACGCATTCTCTCTCTCTTGCACACACGCATTCTCTCTCACACACACATTCTCTCTCACACACACATTCTCTCTCTCACACACGCATTCTCTCTCACACACACATTCTCTCACTCTCACACACGCATTCTCTCTCTCTCTCACACGCATTCTCTCTCTCTCTCTCTCACACACGCATTCTCTCTCACACACACATTATCTCACTCTCACACACGCATTCTCTCTCTCACACACGCATTCTCTCTCACACACACATTCTCTCACTCTCACACACGCATTCTCTCTCTCTCACACACGCATTCTCTCTCACTCTATCACACACGCATTCTCTCTCACACACACATTCTCTCTCTCTCACACACGCATTCTCTCTCTCACACACACATTCTCTCTCTCACACACGCATTCTCTCTCACACACACATTCTCTCTCTCACACACGCATACTCTCTCACACACACATTCTCTCTCACACACACATTCTCTCTCTCACACAAGCATTCTCTCTCACACACATATTCTCTCTCTCACACACATTCTCTCTCACACACACACATTCTCTCTCTCACACACGCATTCTCTCTCACACATGCATTCTCTCTCTCTCACACACGCATTCTCTCTCACACACACATTCTCTCTCACACACACATTCTCTCTCTCACACACATTCTCTCTCACACACACATTCTCTCTCTCACACACGCATTCTCTCTCACACACGCATTCTCTCTCACACACACATTCTCTCTCTCACACACATTCTCTCTCACACACACACATTCTCTCTCTCACACACATTCTCTCTCACACACGCATTCTCTCTCTCACACACATTCTCTCTCTCACCCACATTCTCTCTCTCACACACACACATTCTCTCTCACACACACATTCTCTGTCTCACACGCATTCTCTCTCTCCCTCGCACACACGCATTCTCTCTCTCTCTCACACACATTCTCTCTCTCTCACACACGCATTCTCTCTCTCTTGCACACACGCATTCTGTCTCACACACACATTCTCTCTCTCCCACACGCAATCTCTCACAAACACATTCTCTCTCTCACACACGCATTCTCTCACACACACACATTCTCTCTCTCACAACACATTCTCTCTCTCACACACGCATTCTCTCTCACACACACATTCTCTCTCTCACACACATTCTCTCTCTCACATGCATTCTCTCTCACACACGCATTCTCTCTCACACGCACATTCTCTCTCTCACACACACATTCTCTCTCACACACACATTCTCTCTCACACACACACATTCTCTCTCTCAGATACACACATTCTCTCTCACACACATTCTCTCTCTCACACACACACACATTCTCTCTCTCACACACACGCATTCTCTATCTATGACACACGCAATCTGTCTCACACACGCATTCTCTCTCACACACGCATTCTCTCTCTCACATGCATTCTCTCTCTCTCTCACACACACGCATTCTCTCTCTCTTGCACACACGCATTCTCTCTCACACACACATTCTCTCTCACACACGCATTCTCTCTCACACACGCATTCTCTCTCTCACACACGCATTCTATCTCACACACACATTCTCACTCTCACACACGCATTCTCTCCCTCTTGCACACACGCATTCTCTCTCACACACACATTCTCTCTCACACATGCATTCTCTCTCACACACGCATTATCTCTCTCACATGCACATTCTCTCTCTCACACACACATTCTCTCTCACACACACATTCTCACTCTCACACACGCATTCTCTCTCTCTTGCACACACGCATTCTCTCTCACACACACATTCTCTCTCAGACACACATTCTCTCTCACACACACATTCTCTCTCTCACACACGCATTCTCTCACACACACACATTCTCTCTCTCTCACACATGCATTCTCTCTCTCTCTCTCTCACACACGCATTCTCTCTCTCTCACACGCATTCTCTCTCACACACGCATTCTCTCTCACACACGCATTCTCTCTCTCACACACGCATTCTCTCTCTCTAACACACGCATTTTCTCTCTCTCACACGCATTCTCGCTCACACACACATTCTCTCTCACACACACATTCTCTCTCACACACGCATTCTCTCTCTCACACACACATTCTCTCTCTCACACACGCATTCTCTCTCACACACACATTCACTCTCTCACACACGCATTCTCTCTCTCTTGCACACGCGCATTCTCTCTCTCTGACACACATTCTCTCTCTCACACACATTCTCTCACACACGCATTCTCTCTCACACACACATTCTCTCTCACACACACATTCTCTCTCTCACACACATTCTCTCTCACACACACATTCTCTCTCTCACACACGCATTCTCTCTCACGCACGCATTCTCTCTCTCACACACTCATTCTCTCTCTCACACACACGCATTCTCTCTCTCACACACGCATTCTCTCTCACACGCATTCTCTCTCTCACACGCACGCATTCTCTCTCTCACGCATTCTCGCACACACATCCATTCTCTCTCTCACTCATTCTCTCTCTCTCACACACACGCATTCTCTCTCTCTGGCACACACGCATTCCCTCTCTCTCACACACTCATTCTCTCTCTCTCACGCACGCATTCGCTCTCTTGCACACTAATTCTCTCTCTCACGCATGCATTCTCTCTCTCACAGTCATTCTCTCTCTCACGCACGCATTCTCTCTCTCACACACGCATTCTCTCTTGCACACTCATTCTCTCTCTCACACACGCATTCTCTCTCACACACACATTCTCTCTCACACACACACATTCTCTCTCTCACACTTGCACTCTCTCTCACACACACATTCTCTCTCACACACACATTCTCTCTCACACACACACATTCTCTCTCTTTCACACACACATTCTCTCTCATACACGCATTCTCTCTCACACACACATTCTCTCACACACGCATTCTCTCTCACACACACATTTTCTCACTCTCACACACGCATTCTCTCTCTCACACACGCATTCTCTCTCACACACACATTCTCTCACTCTCACACACGCATTCTCTCTCTCTATCACACGCATTCTCTCTCTCTCTCACACACACACGCATTCTCTCTCTTGCGCACACGCATTCTATCTCACACACACATTCTCTCTCTCACACGCACGCATTCTCTCTCTCACACACACATTCTCTCTCTCACACACACACATTCTCTCTCTCACACATGCATTCTCTCTCTCACACACATTCTCTCTCTCACACACGCATTCTCTCTCACACACACATTCTCTCTCTCACACTTGCACTCTCTCTCACACACACATTCTCTCTCTCACACACACACATTCTCTCTCTCACACATGCATTCTCTCTCTCACACACATTCTCTCTCTCACACACGCATTCTCTCTCACACACACATTCTCTCTCTCACACACTCATTCTCTCTCACACACACACATTCTCTCTCTTTCACACACACATTCTCTCTCATACACGCATTCGCTCTCACACACACATTCTCTCACACACGCATTCTCTCACACACACATTCTCTCTCACACACGCATTCTCTCTCACACACACATTCTCTCACTCTCACACACGCATTCTCTCTCTCTCACAGACGCATCCTCTCTCACACACTCATTCTCTCTCTCATGCACGCATTCTCTCTCTCGCACACTCATTCTCTCTCTCTCACGCACGCATTCGCTCTCTTGCACACTAATTCACTCTTTCACGCACACATTCTCTCTCTCGCACACTCATTCTCTCTCTCACGCACGCATTTTCTCTCACGCACGCATTCTCTCTTGAACACTCATTCTCTCTGTCTCGCACACATTTGCTCTCTCTCTCCCACATTCATTTTCTCTCTCACGCACACATTCTCTCTCTCGCACGCATTCTCTCTCTCGCACACTCATTCTCTCTCTCACACACGCATTCTCTCTCTTGCACACACGCATTCTCTCTCTCGCACACATGCATTCTCTCTCGCACGCATTCTCTCTCTCACACACACGCATTCTCTCTCTCTCACGCATTCTCTATCACGCATTCTCTCTCTCACACACACGCATTCTCTCTCTCTGGCACACACGCATTCTCTCTCTCTCACACATGAATCCTTTCTCTCTCACACACTCATTCTCTCTCTCTCACGCACGCATTCGCTCTCTTGCACACTAATTCTCTCTCTCACGCATGCATTCTCTCTCTCACACTCATTCTCTCTCTCACGCACGCATTCTCTCTCTTTCACGCACACATTCTCTCTCTCGCACGCATTCTCTCTCTCGCACACTCATTCTCTCTCTCACGCACACATTCTCTCTCTCACGCATGCATTCTCTCTTGAACACTCATTCTCTCTGTCTCGCACACCTTTGCTCTCTCTCTCCCACATTCATTTTCTCTCTCACGCACGCATTCTCTCTCTCGCCCACTCATTCTCTCTCTCACACACGCATTCTCTCTCTTGCACACACGCATTCTCTTTCTCGCACACATGCATTCTCTCTCGCACGCATTCTCTCTCTCACACACATGCATTCTCTCTCTCTCACGAATTCTCTATCACGCATTCTCTCTCTCACACACACACGCATTCTCTCTCTCTGGCACACACACATTCTCTCTCTCTCACACATGAATCCTCTCTCTCTCACACACTCATTCTCTCTCTCTCTCACGCACGCATTCGCTCTCTTGCACACTAATTCTCTCTCTCACGCATGCATTCTCTCTCTCACACTCATTCTCTCTCTCACACACGCATTCTCTCTCTCACGCACACATTCTCTCTCACACACGCATTGTCTCTTGCACACTCATTCTCTCTCTCACGCACGCATTCGCTCTCTCGCGCACACGCATTCTCTCTCTCACTCGCATTCTCTCTATGTCTCGCACACGCATTCTCTCTCTCTCGCACACGCATTCTCTCTCTCGCACACACGCATTCTCTCTATCACTCGCACACACGCATTCTCTCTCTCTCTACACGCATTCTCTCTCTCTCTCACACACGCATTCTCTCTCTCTTTCACACATGCATTCACTCTCTCACACACATTCTCAGTCTCACACACACACATTCCCTCTCTCACACATTCTCTCACACACACACACATTCACTCTCTCACACACGCATTCTCTCTCACACACACATTCTCTCTCTCACACACACATTCTCTCTCTCACACTTGCACTCTCTCTCACACACACATTCTCTCTCACACACACATTCTCTCTCACACACACACATTCTCTCTCTTTCACACACACATTCTCTCTCATACACGCATTCTCTCTCACACACACATTCTCTCACACACGCATTCTCTCTCACACACACATTTTCTCACTCTCACACACGCATTCTCTCTCTCACACACGCATTCTCTCTCACACACACATTCTCTCTCTCACACACTCATTCTCTCTCACACACACACATTCTCTCTCTTTCACACACACATTCTCTCTCATACACGCATTCACTCTCACACACACATTCTCTCACACACGCATTCTCTCACACACACATTCTCTCTCACACACGCATTCTCTCTCTCACACACGCATTCTCTCTCACACACACATTCTCTCACTCTCACACACGCATTCTCTCTCTCTCTCACACGCATTCTCTCTCTCTCTCACACACACACGCATTCTCTCTCTTGCACACACGCATTCTATCTCACACACACATTCTCTCTCTCACACGCACGCATTCTCTCTCTCACACACACATTCTCTCTCTCACACACACACATTCTCTCTCTCACACATGCATTCTCTCTCTCACACACATTCTCTCTCTCACACACGCATTCTCTCTCACACACACATTCTCTCTCTCACACACATTCTCTCTCTCACACTTGCACTCTCTCTCACACGCACATTCTCTCTCTCACACGCACGCATTCTCTCTCTCACAGATGCATTCTCTCTCTCACACACATTCTCTCTCTCACACACGCATTCTCTCTCACACACACATTCTCTCTCTCACACACTCATTCTCTCTCACACACACACATTCTCTCTCTTTCACACACACATTCTCTCTCATACACGCATTCGCTCTCACACACACATTCTCTCACACACGCATTCTCTCACACACACATTCTCTCTCACACACGCATTCTCTCTCACACACACATTCTCTCACTCTCACACACGCATTCTCTCTCTCTCACAGACGCATCCTCTCTCACACACTCATTCTCTCTCTCATGCACGCATTCTCTCTCTCGCACACTCATTCTCTCTCTCTCACGCACGCATTCGCTCTCTTGCACACTAATTCACTCTTTCACGCACACATTCTCTCTCTCGCACACTCATTCTCTCTCTCACGCACGCATTTTCTCTCACGCACGCATTCTCTCTTGAACACTCATTCTCTCTGTCTCGCACACATTTGCTCTCTCTCTCCCACATTCATTTTCTCTCTCACGCACACATTCTCTCTCTCGCACGCATTCTCTCTCTCGCACACTCATTCTCTCTCTCACACACGCATTCTCTCTCTTGCACACACGCATTCTCTCTCTCGCACACATGCATTCTCTCTCGCACGCATTCTCTCTCTCACACACACGCATTCTCTCTCTCTCACGCATTCTCTATCACGCATTCTCTCTCTCACACACACGCATTCTCTCTCTCTGGCACACACGCATTCTCTCTCTCTCACACATGAATCCTTTCTCTCTCACACACTCATTCTCTCTCTCTCACGCACGCATTCGCTCTCTTGCACACTAATTCTCTCTCTCACGCATGCATTCTCTCTCTCACACTCATTCTCTCTCTCACGCACGCATTCTCTCTCTTTCACGCACACATTCTCTCTCTCGCACGCATTCTCTCTCTCGCACACTCATTCTCTCTCTCACGCACACATTCTCTCTCTCACGCATGCATTCTCTCTTGAACACTCATTCTCTCTGTCTCGCACACCTTTGCTCTCTCTCTCCCACATTCATTTTCTCTCTCACGCACGCATTCTCTCTCTCGCCCACTCATTCTCTCTCTCACACACGCATTCTCTCTCTTGCACACACGCATTCTCTTTCTCGCACACATGCATTCTCTCTCGCACGCATTCTCTCTCTCACACACATGCATTCTCTCTCTCTCACGAATTCTCTATCACGCATTCTCTCTCTCACACACACACGCATTCTCTCTCTCTGGCACACACACATTCTCTCTCTCTCACACATGAATCCTCTCTCTCTCACACACTCATTCTCTCTCTCTCTCACGCACGCATTCGCTCTCTTGCACACTAATTCTCTCTCTCACGCATGCATTCTCTCTCTCACACTCATTCTCTCTCTCACACACGCATTCTCTCTCTCACGCACACATTCTCTCTCACACACGCATTGTCCCTTGCACACTCATTCTCTCTCTCACGCACGCATTCGCTCTCTCGCGCACACGCATTCTCTCTCTCACTCGCATTCTCTCTATGTCTCGCACACGCATTCTCTCTCTCTCGCACACGCATTCTCTCTCTCGCACACACGCATTCTCTCTATCACTCGCACACACGCATTCTCTCTCTCTCTACACGCATTCTCTCTCTCTCTCACACACGCATTCTCTCTCTCTTTCACACATGCATTCACTCTCTCACACACATTCTCAGTCTCACACACACACATTCCCTCTCTCACACATTCTCTCTCACACACACACACATTCACTCTCTCACACACGCATTCTCTCTCACACACACATTCTCTCTCTCACACACACATTCTCTCTCTCACACTTGCACTCTCTCTCACACACACATTCTCTCTCACACACACATTCTCTCTCACACACACACATTCTCTCTCTTTCACACACACATTCTCTCTCATACACGCATTCTCTCTCACACACACATTCTCTCACACACGCATTCTCTCTCACACACACATTTTCTCACTCTCACACACGCATTCTCTCTCTCACACACGCATTCTCTCTCACACACACATTCTCTCACTCTCACACACGCATTCTCTCTCTCTCTCACACGCATTGTCTCTCTCTCTCACACACACACGCATTCTCTCTCTTGCACACACGCATTCTATCTCACACACACATTCTCTCTCTCACACGCACGCATTCTCTCTCTCACACACACATTCTCTCTCTCACACACACACATTCTCTCTCTCACACATGCATTCTCTCTCTCACACACATTCTCTCTCTCACACACGCATTCTCTCTCACACACACATTCTCTCTCTCACACACACATTCTCTCTCTCACACTTGCACTCTCTCTCACACACACATTCTCTCTCTCACACGCACGCATTCTCTCTCTCACAGATGCATTCTCTCTCTCACACACATTCTCTCTCTCACACACGCATTCTCTCTCACACACACATTCTCTCTCTCACACACTCATTCTCTCTCACACACACACATTCTCTCTCTTTCACACACACATTCTCTCTCATACACGCATTCGCTCTCACACACACATTCTCTCACACACGCATTCTCTCACACACACATTCTCTCTCACACACGCATTCTCTCTCACACACACATTCTCTCACTCTCACACACGCATTCTCTCTCTCTCACAGACGCATCCTCTCTCACACACTCATTCTCTCTCTCATGCACGCATTCTCTCTCTCGCACACTCATTCTCTCTCTCTCACGCACGCATTCGCTCTCTTGCACACTAATTCACTCTTTCACGCACACATTCTCTCTCTCGCACACTCATTCTCTCTCTCACGCACGCATTTTCTCTCACGCACGCATTCTCTCTTGAACACTCATTCTCTCTGTCTCGCACACATTTGCTCTCTCTCTCCCACATTCATTTTCTCTCTCACGCACACATTCTCTCTCTCGCACGCATTCTCTCTCTCGCACACTCATTCTCTCTCTCACACACGCATTCTCTCTCTTGCACACACGCATTCTCTCTCTCGCACACATGCATTCTCTCTCGCACGCATTCTCTCTCTCACACACACGCATTCTCTCTCTCTCACGCATTCTCTATCACGCATTCTCTCTCTCACACACACGCATTCTCTCTCTCTGGCACACACGCATTCTCTCTCTCTCACACATGAATCCTTTCTCTCTCACACACTCATTCTCTCTCTCTCACGCACGCATTCGCTCTCTTGCACACTAATTCTCTCTCTCACGCATGCATTCTCTCTCTCACACTCATTCTCTCTCTCACGCACGCATTCTCTCTCTTTCACGCACACATTCTCTCTCTCGCACGCATTCTCTCTCTCGCACACTCATTCTCTCTCTCACGCACGCATTCTCTCTCTCACTAATGCATTCTCTCTTGAACACTCATTCTCTCTGTCTCGCACACCTTTGCTCTCTCTCTCCCACATTCATTTTCTCTCTCACGCACGCATTCTCTCTCTCGCCCACTCATTCTCTCTCTCACACACGCATTCTCTCTCTTGCACACACGCATTCTCTTTCTCGCACACATGCATTCTCTCTCGCACGCATTCTCTCTCTCACACACATGCATTCTCTCTCTCTCACGAATTCTCTATCACGCATTCTCTCTCTCACACACACACGCATTCTCTCTCTCTGGCACACACACATTCTCTCTCTCTCACACATGAATCCTCTCTCTCTCACACACTCATTCTCTCTCTCTCTCACGCACGCATTCGCTCTCTTGCACACTAATTCTCTCTCTCACGCATGCATTCTCTCTCTCACACTCATTCTCTCTCTCACGCACGCATTCGCTCTCTCGCGCACACGCATTCTCTCTCTCACTCGCATTCTCTCTATGTCTCGCACACGCATTCTCTCTCTCTCGCACACGCATTCTCTCTCTCGCACACACGCATTCTCTCTATCACTCGCACACACGCATTCTCTCTCTCTCTACACGCATTCTCTCTCTCTCTCACACACGCATTCTCTCTCTCTTTCACACATGCATTCACTCTCTCACACACATTCTCAGTCTCACACACACACATTCCCTCTCTCACACATTCTCTCTCACACACACACACATTCACTCTCTCACACACGCATTCTCTCTCACACACACATTCTCTCTCTCTCTCTCTCACACACACATTCTCTCTCACACACACACATTCTCTCTCACACACACATTCTCTCTCTCACACAAGCATTCTCTCTCACACACACATTCTCTCTCTCACACACGCATTCTCTCTCACAAACACATTCTCTCTCTCACACACGCATTCTCTCTCACACACACATTCTCTCTCTCACACACACTTTCTCTCTCTCACACACGCATTCTCTCTCACACACACATTCTCTCTCACACACACATTCTCTCTGCAACACACATTCTCTCTCACACACACACATTCTCTCTCTCTCACACATGCATTCCCTCTCACACACGCATTCTCTCTCACACACGCATTCTCTCTTACACACACATTCTCTCTCTCACACACATTCTCTCACACACGCATTCTCTCTCACACACACGCATTCTCTCTCACACACACATTCTCTCACTTTCACACACGCATTTTCTCTCTCACACACGCATTCTCTCTCTTGCACACACGCATTATCTCTCTCGCACACACGCATTCTCTCTCGCACGCATTCTCTCTCTCACACACATGCATTCTCTCTCTCTCACGAATTCTCTATCACGCATTCTCTCTCTCACATACACACGCATTCTCTCTCTCTGGCACACACACATTCTCTCTCTCTCACACATGAATCCTCTCTCTCTCACACACTCATTCTCTCTCTCTCTCACGCACGCATTCGCTCTCTTGCACACTAATTCTCTCTCTCACGCATGCATTCTCTCTCTCACACTCATTCTCTCTCTCACACACGCATTCTCTCTCTCACGCACACATTCTCTCTCACACACGCATTGTCTCTTGCACACTCATTCTCTCCCTCACGCACGCATTCGCTCTCTCGCACACATGCATTCTCTCTCGCACTCGCATTCTCTCTCTGTCTCGCACACGCATTCTCTCTCTCTCGCACACGCATTCTCTCTCTCGCACACACGCATTCTCTCTCTCACTCGCACACACGCATTCTCTCTCTCTCTCACACGCATTCTCTCTCTCTCTCACACACGCATTCTCTCTCTCTTTCACACATGCATTCACTCTCTCACACACATTCTCAGTCTCACACACGCATTCTCTCTCTCACACACACATTCTCTCTCTCACACACACACATTCCCTCTCTCACACATTCTCTCTCACACACACACATTCACTCTCTCACACACGCATTCTCTCTCACACACACATTCTCTCTCTCTCTCACACACACACATTCTCTCTCTCACACACGCATTCTCTCTCACACACACATTCTCTTCTCTCACACACGCATTCTCTCTCTCTCTCACACGCATTCTCTCTCTCTCTCTCACACACGCATTCTCTTTCTTGCACACACGCATTCTCTCTCACACACACATTCTCTCTCTCTCACACACACATTCTCTCTCACACACGCATTCTCTCTCTCACACACACATTCTCTCTCACACACACACACATTCTCTCTCTCACACACGCATTCTCTCTCACACA
>NW_028270152.1:95022296-95027296 GCF_037043375.1 Chiloscyllium plagiosum
CACACACGCATTCTCTCTCACACACACATTCTCTCTCTCACACACTCATTCTCTCTCACACACACACATTCTCTCTCTTTCACACACACATTCTCTCTCATACACGCATTCGCTCTCACACACACATTCTCTCACACACGCATTCTCTCACACACACATTCTCTCTCACACACGCATTCTCTCTCACACACACATTCTCTCACTCTCACACACGCATTCTCTCTCTCTCACAGACGCATCCTCTCTCACACACTCATTCTCTCTCTCATGCACGCATTCTCTCTCTCGCACACTCATTCTCTCTCTCTCACGCACGCATTCGCTCTCTTGCACACTAATTCACTCTTTCACGCACACATTCTCTCTCTCGCACACTCATTCTCTCTCTCACGCACGCATTTTCTCTCACGCACGCATTCTCTCTTGAACACTCATTCTCTCTGTCTCGCACACATTTGCTCTCTCTCTCCCACATTCATTTTCTCTCTCACGCACACATTCTCTCTCTCGCACGCATTCTCTCTCTCGCACACTCATTCTCTCTCTCACACACGCATTCTCTCTCTTGCACACACGCATTCTCTCTCTCGCACACATGCATTCTCTCTCGCACGCATTCTCTCTCTCACACACACGCATTCTCTCTCTCTCACGCATTCTCTATCACGCATTCTCTCTCTCACACACACGCATTCTCTCTCTCTGGCACACACGCATTCTCTCTCTCTCACACATGAATCCTTTCTCTCTCACACACTCATTCTCTCTCTCTCACGCACGCATTCGCTCTCTTGCACACTAATTCTCTCTCTCACGCATGCATTCTCTCTCTCACACTCATTCTCTCTCTCACGCACGCATTCTCTCTCTTTCACGCACACATTCTCTCTCTCGCACGCATTCTCTCTCTCGCACACTCATTCTCTCTCTCACGCACACATTCTCTCTCTCACGCATGCATTCTCTCTTGAACACTCATTCTCTCTGTCTCGCACACCTTTGCTCTCTCTCTCTCCCACATTCATTTTCTCTCTCACGCACGCATTCTCTCTCTCGCCCACTCATTCTCTCTCTCACACACGCATTCTCTCTCTTGCACACACGCATTCTCTTTCTCGCACACATGCATTCTCTCTCGCACGCATTCTCTCTCTCACACACATGCATTCTCTCTCTCTCACGAATTCTCTATCACGCATTCTCTCTCACACACACACACGCATTCTCTCTCTCTGGCACACACACATTCTCTCTCTCTCACACATGAATCCTCTCTCTCTCACACACTCATTCTCTCTCTCTCTCACGCACGCATTCGCTCTCTTGCACACTAATTCTCTCTCTCACGCATGCATTCTCTCTCTCACACTCATTCTCTCTCTCACACACGCATTCTCTCTCTCACGCACACATTCTCTCTCACACACGCATTGTCTCTTGCACACTCATTCTCTCTCTCACGCACGCATTCGCTCTCTCGCGCACACGCATTCTCTCTCTCACTCGCATTCTCTCTATGTCTCGCACACGCATTCTCTCTCTCTCGCACACGCATTCTCTCTCTCGCACACACGCATTCTCTCTATCACTCGCACACACGCATTCTCTCTCTCTCTACACGCATTCTCTCTCTCTCACACACGCATTCTCTCTCTCTTTCACACATGCATTCACTCTCTCACACACATTCTCAGTCTCACACACACACATTCCCTCTCTCACACATTCTCTCTCACACACACACACATTCACTCTCTCACACACGCATTCTCTCTCACACACACATTCTCTCTCTCACACACACATTCTCTCTCTCACACTTGCACTCTCTCTCACACACACATTCTCTCTCACACACACATTCTCTCTCACACACACACATTCTCTCTCTTTCACACACACATTCTCTCTCATACACGCATTCTCTCTCACACACACATTCTCTCACACACGCATTCTCTCTCACACACACATTTTCTCACTCTCACACACGCATTCTCTCTCTCACACACGCATTCTCTCTCACACACACATTCTCTCACTCTCACACACGCATTCTCTCTCTCTCTCACACGCATTGTCTCTCTCTCTCACACACACACGCATTCTCTCTCTTGCACACACGCATTCTATCTCACACACACATTCTCTCTCTCACACGCACGCATTCTCTCTCTCACACACACATTCTCTCTCTCACACACACACATTCTCTCTCTCACACATGCATTCTCTCTCTCACACACATTCTCTCTCTCACACACGCATTCTCTCTCACACACACATTCTCTCTCTCACACACACATTCTCTCTCTCACACTTGCACTCTCTCTCACACACACATTCTCTCTCTCACACGCACGCATTCTCTCTCTCACAGATGCATTCTCTCTCTCACACACATTCTCTCTCTCACACACGCATTCTCTCTCACACACACATTCTCTCTCTCACACACTCATTCTCTCTCACACACACACATTCTCTCTCTTTCACACACACATTCTCTCTCATACACGCATTCGCTCTCACACACACATTCTCTCACACACGCATTCTCTCACACACACATTCTCTCTCACACACGCATTCTCTCTCACACACACATTCTCTCACTCTCACACACGCATTCTCTCTCTCTCACAGACGCATCCTCTCTCACACACTCATTCTCTCTCTCATGCACGCATTCTCTCTCTCGCACACTCATTCTCTCTCTCTCACGCACGCATTCGCTCTCTTGCACACTAATTCACTCTTTCACGCACACATTCTCTCTCTCGCACACTCATTCTCTCTCTCACGCACGCATTTTCTCTCACGCACGCATTCTCTCTTGAACACTCATTCTCTCTGTCTCGCACACATTTGCTCTCTCTCTCCCACATTCATTTTCTCTCTCACGCACACATTCTCTCTCTCGCACGCATTCTCTCTCTCGCACACTCATTCTCTCTCTCACACACGCATTCTCTCTCTTGCACACACGCATTCTCTCTCTCGCACACATGCATTCTCTCTCGCACGCATTCTCTCTCTCACACACACGCATTCTCTCTCTCTCACGCATTCTCTATCACGCATTCTCTCTCTCACACACACGCATTCTCTCTCTCTGGCACACACGCATTCTCTCTCTCTCACACATGAATCCTTTCTCTCTCACACACTCATTCTCTCTCTCTCACGCACGCATTCGCTCTCTTGCACACTAATTCTCTCTCTCACGCATGCATTCTCTCTCTCACACTCATTCTCTCTCTCACGCACGCATTCTCTCTCTTTCACGCACACATTCTCTCTCTCGCACGCATTCTCTCTCTCGCACACTCATTCTCTCTCTCACGCACGCATTCTCTCTCTCACTAATGCATTCTCTCTTGAACACTCATTCTCTCTGTCTCGCACACCTTTGCTCTCTCTCTCCCACATTCATTTTCTCTCTCACGCACGCATTCTCTCTCTCGCCCACTCATTCTCTCTCTCACACACGCATTCTCTCTCTTGCACACACG
The DNA here is from genome assembly GCF_037043375.1 of Chiloscyllium plagiosum. Taxonomy (NCBI): domain Eukaryota; kingdom Metazoa; phylum Chordata; class Chondrichthyes; order Orectolobiformes; family Hemiscylliidae; genus Chiloscyllium; species Chiloscyllium plagiosum. The sequence continues at coordinate 95,025,812 of NW_028270152.1, forward strand.
CATTCTCTTTCTCGCACACATGCATTCTCTCTCGCACGCATTCTCTCTCTCACACACATGCATTCTCTCTCTCTCACGAATTCTCTATCACGCATTCTCTCTCTCACACACACACGCATTCTCTCTCTCTGGCACACACACATTCTCTCTCTCTCACACATGAATCCTCTCTCTCTCACACACTCATTCTCTCTCTCTCTCACGCACGCATTCGCTCTCTTGCACACTAATTCTCTCTCTCACGCATGCATTCTCTCTCTCACACTCATTCTCTCTCTCACGCACGCATTCGCTCTCTCGCGCACACGCATTCTCTCTCTCACTCGCATTCTCTCTATGTCTCGCACACGCATTCTCTCTCTCTCGCACACGCATTCTCTCTCTCGCACACACGCATTCTCTCTATCACTCGCACACACGCATTCTCTCTCTCTCTACACGCATTCTCTCTCTCTCTCACACACGCATTCTCTCTCTCTTTCACACATGCATTCACTCTCTCACACACATTCTCAGTCTCACACACACACATTCCCTCTCTCACACATTCTCTCTCACACACACACACATTCACTCTCTCACACACGCATTCTCTCTCACACACACATTCTCTCTCTCTCTCTCACACACACATTCTCTCTCACACACACACATTCTCTCTCACACACACATTCTCTCTCTCACACAAGCATTCTCTCTCACACACACATTCTCTCTCTCACACACGCATTCTCTCTCACAAACACATTCTCTCTCTCACACACGCATTCTCTCTCACACACACATTCTCTCTCTCACACACACTTTCTCTCTCTCACACACGCATTCTCTCTCACACACACATTCTCTCTCACACACACATTCTCTCTGCAACACACATTCTCTCTCACACACACACATTCTCTCTCTCTCACACATGCATTCCCTCTCACACACGCATTCTCTCTCACACACGCATTCTCTCTTACACACACATTCTCTCTCTCACACACATTCTCTCACACACGCATTCTCTCTCACACACACGCATTCTCTCTCACACACACATTCTCTCACTTTCACACACGCATTTTCTCTCTCACACACGCATTCTCTCTCTTGCACACACGCATTCTCTCTCTCGCACACACGCATTCTCTCTCGCACGCATTCTCTCTCTCACACACATGCATTCTCTCTCTCTCACGAATTCTCTATCACGCATTCTCTCTCTCACATACACACGCATTCTCTCTCTCTGGCACACACACATTCTCTCTCTCTCACACATGAATCCTCTCTCTCTCACACACTCATTCTCTCTCTCTCTCACGCACGCATTCGCTCTCTTGCACACTAATTCTCTCTCTCACGCATGCATTCTCTCTCTCACACTCATTCTCTCTCTCACACACGCATTCTCTCTCTCACGCACACATTCTCTCTCACACACGCATTGTCTCTTGCACACTCATTCTCTCCCTCACGCACGCATTCGCTCTCTCG
>NW_028270152.1:95034796-95082296 GCF_037043375.1 Chiloscyllium plagiosum
CTCACACACACACATTCTCTCTCTCACACACATTCTCTCTCACACACGCATTCTCTCTCTCACACACATTCTCTCTCTCACACACATTCTCTCTGTCACACACACACATTCTCTCTCACACACACATTCTCTGTCTCACACGCATTCTCTCTCTCCCTCGCACACACGCATTCTCTCACTCTCTCACACACACATTCTCTCTCTCTCACACACGCATTCTCTCTCTGTTGCACACACGCATTCTGTCTCACACACACATTCTCTCTCTCACACACGCATTCTCTCACAAACACATTCTCTCTCTCACACACGCATTCTCTCACACACACACATTCTCTCTCTCACAACACATTCTCTCTCTCACACACGCATTCTCTCTCACACACACATTCTCTCTCTCACACACATTCTCTCTCTCACATGCATTCTCTCTAACACACGCATTCTCTCTCACACGCACATTCTCTCTCTCACACACACATTCTCTCACACACGCATTCTCTCTCACACACACATTCTCTCTCCCACACACACATTCTCTCTCTCAGACACACACATTCTCTCTCTCACACATTCTCTCTCTCACACACACACACACACACACACACACACATTTTCTCTCTCACACACACGCATTCTCTCTCTATGACACACGCAATCTGTCTCACACACTCATTCTCTCTCACACACGCGTTCTCTCTCTCACATGCATAATCTCTCTCTCTCACACACACGCATTCTCTCTCTGTTGCACACACGCATTCTCTCTCACACACACATTCTCTCTCTCACACACGCATTCTCTCTCACACACACATTCTCACTCTCACACACGCATTCTCTCTCTCTTGCACACACGCATTCTCTCTCACACACACATTCTCTCTCACACACGCATTCTCTCTCACACACACACATTCTCTCTCTCACACACACATTCTCTCTCACACACACATTCTCACTCTCACACACGCATTCTCTCTCTCTTGCACACACGCATTGTCTCTCACACACACATTCTCTCTCACATACACATTCTCTCTCACACACACATTCTCTCTCACACACGCATTCTCTCTCTCACACACACATTCTCTCTCTCACACACGCATTCTCTCTCACACACACATTCTCTCTCTCACACACGCATTCTCTCTCTCTCTCGCACACGCATTCTCTCTCTCTCACACGCATTCTCTCTCACACACGCATTCTCTCTCACACACGCATTCTCTCTCTCACACACGCATTCTCTCTCTCTAACACACGCATTTTCTCTCTCTCACACGCATTCTCTCTCACACACACATTCTCTCTCACACACACATTCTCTCTCACACACGCATTCTCTCTCTCACACACACATTCTCTCTCTCACACACGCATTCTCTCTCACACACACATTCTCTCTCTCACACACGCATTCTCTCTCTCTTGCACACGCGCATTCTCTCTCTCTGACACACATTCTCTCTCTCACACACATTCTCTCACACACGCATTCTCTCTCACACACACATTCTCTCTCACACACACATTCTCTCTCTCACACACATTCTCTCTCACACACACATTCTCTCTCTCACACACGCATTCTCTCTCACGCACGCATTCTCTCTCTCACACACTCATTCTCTCTCTCACACACACGCATTCTCTCTCTCACACACGCATTCTCTCTCGCACGCATTCTCTCTCTCACACGCACGCATTCTCTCTCTCACGCATTCTCGCACACACATCCATTCTCTCTCTCACTCATTCTCTCTCTCTCACACACACGCATTCTCTCTCTCTGGCACACACGCATTCTCTCTCTCTCTCACGCACGCATTCGCTCGCTTGCACACTAATTCTCTCTCTCACGCATGCATTCTCTCTCTCACACTCATTCTCTCTCTCACGCACGCATTCTCTCTCTCACGCACGCATTCTCTCTTGCACACTCATTCTCTCTCTCACACACTCATTCTCTCTCTCACACACGCGCATCCTCTCTCTCACACACACATTCTCTCTCACACACACATTCTCTCTCTCACACACATTCTCTCTCACACACACATTCTCTCTCTCACACAAGCATTCTCTCTCACACATGCATTCTCTCTCACACACACATTCTCTCTCTCACACACATTCTCTCTCACACACACACATTCTCTCTCTCACACACATTCTCTCTCACACACGCATTCTCTCTCTCACACACATTCTCTCTCTCACACACATTCTCTCTCTCACACACACACATTCTCTCTCACACACACATTCTCTGTCTCACACGCATTCTCTCTCTCCCTCGCACACACGCATTCTCTCTCTCTCTCTCACACACATTCTCTCTCTCTCACACACGCATTCTCTCTCTCTTGCACACACGCATTCTCTCTCACACACACATTCTCTCTCTCACACACGCATTCTCTCACAAACACATTCTCTCTCTCACACACACATTCTCTCACATACACACATTCTCTCTCTCATAACACATTCTCTCTCTCACACACGCATTCTCTCTCACACACACATTCTCTCTCTCACACACATTCTCTCTCTCACATGCATTCTCTCTCACACACGCATTCTCTCTCACACGCACATTCTCTCTCTCACACACACTTTCTCTCACACACGCATTCACTCTCACACACACATTCTCTCTCACACACACACATTCTCTCTCTCAGACACACACATTCTCTCTCTCACACATTCTCTCTCTCTCACACACACACACACACACATTCTCTCTCACACACTCGCATTCTCTCTCTCTGACACACGCAATCTGTCTCACACACGCATTCTCTCTCACACACGCATTCTCTCTCTCACATGCATTCTCTCTCTCTCTCACACACGCATTCTCTCTCTCACACACATTCTCACTCTCACACATGCATTCTCTCTCTCTTGCACACACGCATTCTCTCTCACACACACATTCTATCTCACACACGCATTCTCTCTCTCACACACACATTCTCTCTCTCACACACGCATTCTCTCTCACACACACATTCTCTCTCACACACACATTCTCTCTCACACACACATTCTCTCTCTCACACACGCATTCTCTCACACACACACATTCTCTCTCTCTCTCACACGCATTCTCTCTCTCTCTCACACACGCATTCTCTCTCTCTCACACGCATTCTCTCTCACACACGCATTCTCTCTCACACACGCATTCTCTCTCTCACACATGCATTCTCTCTCTCTAACACACGCATTTTCTCTCTCTCACACGCATTCTCTCTCACACACACATTCTCTCTCACACACGCATTCTCTCTCACACACGCATTCTCTCTCTCACACACACATTCTCTCTCTCACACACGCATTCTCTCTCACACACACATTCTCTCCCTCACACATGCATTCTCTCTCTCTTGCACACACGCATTCTCTCTCTCTGACACACACATTCTCTCTCTCTCTGACACTCATTCTCTCTCTCACACACATTCTCTCACACACGCATTCTCTCTCACACACACATTCTCTCTCACACACACATTTTGTATCTCACACACATTCTCTCTCACACACACATTCTCTCTCTCACACACGCATTCTCTCTCACGCACGCATTCTCTCTCTCACACACTCATTCTCTCTCACACACACATGCATTCTCTCTCTCACACACGCATTCTTTCTCGCACGCATTCTCTCTCTCACACGCACGCGTTCTCTCTCTCACGCATTCTCGCACACACATCCATTCTCTCTCTCACTCATTCTCTCTCTCACACACACACACGCATTCTCTCTCTCTGGCACACACGCATTCTCTCTCTCTCACACACTAATCCACTCTCTCTCACACACTCATTCTCTCTCTCTCACGCACGCATTCGCTCTCTTGCACACTAATTCTCTCTCTCACGCATGCATTCTCTCTCTCACAGTCATTCTCTCTCTCACGCACGCATTCTCTCTCTCACGCACGCATTCTCTCTTGCACACTCATTCTCTCTCTCACACACTCATTCTCTCTCTCACACACGCGCATTCTCTCTCTCACACACGCATTCTCTCTCGCACGCATTCTCTCTCTCACACGCACGCATTCTCTCTCTCACGCATTCTCGCACACACACGCATTCTCTCTCTCACTCATTCTCTCTCTCTCACACACACGCATTCTCTCTCTCTGGCACACACGCATTCTCTCTCTCTCACACACTAATCCTCTCTCTCTCACACACTCATTCTCTCTCTCTCACGCACGCATTCGCGCTCTTGCACACTAATTCTCTCTCTCACGCATGCATTCTCTCTCTCACACTCATTCTCTCTCTCACGCACGCATTCTCTCTCTCACGCACGCATTCTCTCTTGCACACTCATTCTCTCTCTCACGCACGCATTCGCTCTCTCTCTCCCAAACTCATTCTCTCTCTCACACATGCATTCTCTCTCGCATACACGAATCCTCTCTCTCTCACACACTCATTCTCTCTCTCTCACGCATGCATTCGCTCTCTTGCACACTAATTCTCTCTCACACACTCATTCGCTCTCTCATGCACGCATTCTGTCTCTCGCACACACGCATTCTCTCTTGCACACTCATTCTCTCTCTCACGCACGCATTCGCTCTCTCTCACACACACATTCTCTCTCTCACGCACGCATTCGCTCTCTCTCCCACACTCATTCTCTCTCTCACACATGCATTCTCTCTCACACACACGCATTCTCTCTCTCTCACACACACATTCTCTCTCTTACGCACGCATTCGCTCTCTCTCCCACACTCATTCTCTCTCTCACACATGCATTCTCTCTCGCACACACGAATCCTCTCTCTCTCACACACTCATTCTCTCTCTCTCACGCACGCATTCGCTCTCTTGCACACTAATTCTCTCTCTCACACTCATTCTCTCTCTCACGCACGCATTCTCTCTCTCGCACGCACGCATTCGCTCTCTCTCTCCCACACTCATTCTCTCTCGCACGCACGCATTCGCTCTCTCTCTCCCACACTCATTCTCTCTCTCACACTTGAATTCTCTCTCGCACACACGAATCCTCTCTCTCTCACACACTCATTCTCTCTCTCTCACGCACGCATTCGCTCTCTTGCACACTAATTCTCTCTCACACACTCATTCACTCTCTCACGCATGCATTCTCTCTCTCGCACACACGCATTCTCTCTTGCACACTCATTCTCTCTCGCACGCATGCATTCGCGCTCTCTCTTCCACACTCATTCTCTCTCTCACACATGCATTCTCTCTCGCAAATACGCATTCTCTCTCACACACACGCATTCGCTCTCTCTCTCCCACACGCATTCTCTCTCTCACACATGCATTCTCTCTCGCACACACGCATTCTCTCTCGTATTCATTCTCTCTCTCACACACATGCATTCTCTCTCACACTCATTCTCTCTCTTTCACACACGCATTCTCTCTCTCTCACGCATTCTCTCTCTCTCACACGCGCGCATTCTCTCACTCTCGCACACATGCATTCTCTCTCTCTCGCACACACTAATTCTCTCTCACATTCATTCTCTCTCTCACACACACGCATTCTCTCTCTCTCACGCATTCTCTCTCGCTCACACGCGCGCACTCTCTCTCTCTCGCACACTCATTCTCTCTCTCACGCACGCATTCGCTCTCTTGCACACTAATTCTCTCTCTCTCGCATGCATTCTCTCTCTCTCGCATGTATTCTATCTCTCGCATTATCTCTCTCGCACACTCATTCTCTCTCTCATGCACGCATTCTCTCTCTCACGCACGCATTCTCTCTTGCACACTCATTTTCTCTCTCTTGCACGTATTCGCTCTCTCTCTCCCACACTCATTCTCACTCTCATGCACGCATTCTGTCTCTCGTGCACTCATTCTCTCTCTCACGTGCACATTCTCTCTCTCTCAAAGACGCATTCTCTCTAACACACATTCTCTCTCTCGCACACACACATTCTCTCTCTCGCACAAACGCATTCTCTCTCTCTCTCTCACACGCAATCTCTCTCGCACACATGCATACTCTCTCTCTCACACACGCATTCTCTCTCTCGCACATGCATTCTCTCTCTCACACACACACGCATTCTCTGTCACACACGCATTCTCTCTCTCTCACACGCATTCTCTCTCTCACACACGCATTCTCTCTCTTACACATGCATTCTCTCTCTCTCACACGCACACGCATTCTCTGTCACACACGCATTCTCTCTCTCTCACACGCACACGCATTCTCTCTCACACACACATTCTCTCTCTCACACACGCATTATCTCTCTCTCACACACGCATTCTCTCTCTCTCCCACACTCACTCTCTCTCACGCACGCATTCTCTCTCTTGTGCACTCATTCTCTCTCTCACGTACACATTCTCTCTCTCACAGACGCATTCTCTCTAACACACATTCTCTCTCTCGCACACACGCATTCTCTCTCTCTCTCACATGCAATCTCTCTCGCACACACGCTTTCTCTCTCTCTCTCACACACACATTCTCTCTCTCAGACACGCATTCTCTCTCTCTCACACACGCATTCTCTCTCTCGCACACGCATTCTCTCTCTCACACATGCATTCTCTCTCTCTCACACGCACACGCATTCTCTGTCACACACGCATTCTCTCTCTCTCACACACACATGCATTCTCTCTCTCACACACGCATTATCTCTCTCTCTCACACACATTCTCTCTCTCAGACACGCATTATCTCTCTCTCTCACTCACGTTCTCTCTCTCACACACGCATTATCTCTCTCTCACACACGCAATCTCTCTCTCTCGCACACGTATTCTCTCTCTCTCTCTCACACACGCATTCTCTCTCACACACACTCATTCTCTCTCTCACACGCACACGCATTCTCTCTATCTCACAAACATTCTCTCTCTCACAAACATTCTCTCTCTCACACACGCATTCTCTCTCTCTCACACACGCATTCTCTCTCTCTTGCACACACGCATTCACTCTCTCACACACGCATTCTCTCTCACACACACATTCTCTCTCTCACACACATTCTCTCTCTCTCTCACACGCATTCTCTCAAACACACATTCTCTCTCACACACACATTCTCTCTCTCACACACATTCTCTCTCTCACACACACACATTCTCTCTCACACACATTCTCTCTCACACACACACACATTCTCTCTCTCACACGCGCATTCTCTCTCACACACACATTCTCTCTCTCACACGCATTCTCTCTCTCTCACACGCATTCTCTCTCTCTCACACGCATTCTCTCCCACACACGCATTCTCTCTCACACACGCATTCTCTCTCTCTCTCACACACATTCTCTCTCTCTCTCTAACACGCATTCTCTCTCTCTTGCACACACGCATTCTCTCTCTCACACACATTCTCTCTCTCTCTGACACACATTCTCTCTCACACACACATTCTCTCTCACACACATTCTCTCTCTGACACACGCATTCTCTCTGACACACGCATTCTCTCTCTCACACACACATTTTCTCTCTCTCACACACATTCTCTCTCTCGCACACATATTCTCTCTCTCACACACATTCTCTCTCTGACACACGCATTCTCTCTGACACACGCATTCTCTCTCACACACACATTCTCTATCTCACACACACGCATTCTCTCTCTCACACACGCATTCTCTCTCACACACACGCATTCTCTCTCTCACACACATTCTCTCTCTCACACACATTCTCTCTCTCACACACACATTCTCTCTCTCTCACACACGCATTCTCTCTCGCACACACATATTCTTTCTGACACACGCATTCTCTCTGACACACGCAATCTCTCTCACACACACATTCTCTCTCTCACACACACATTCTCTCTCACACACACATTCTCTCTCACACACACATTCTCTCTCACACACACGCATTCTCTCTCACACACACATTCTCTCCCACACACACATTCTCTCTCACACACGCATTGTCTCTCACACACACGCTCTCTCTCTGACACACACATTCTCTCTCACACACACATTCTCTCTCACACACGCATTCTCTCTCACACACTCGCATTCTCTCTCACACACACATTCTCTCTCTCACACACGCACGCATTCTCTCTCACACACATTCTCTCTCACACACACATTCTCTCTCTGACACACGCATTCTCTCCATCACACACATTCTCTCTCTCACACACACATTCTGTCTCACACACATTCTCTCTCACAGACACATTCTCTCTCTGACACACGCATTCTCTCTCACACACACATTCTCTCTCTCACACACGCATTCTCTCTGACACACGCATTCTCTCTCTCACACACACATTCTCTCTCACACACGCATTCTCTCTCACACACGTATTCTCTCTCACACACACAATCTCTCTCTCACACACATTCTCTCTCTGACACACGCATTCTCTCTCTCACACACGCATTCTCTCTTTCACACACATTCTCTCTCTCACACACATATTCTCTCTCACACACACATTCTCTCTCTGACACACGCATTCTCTCTGACACACGCATTCTCTCTCACACACACATTCTCTCTCTCACACACACGCATTCTCTCTCTCACACACGCATTCTCTCTCACACACACGCATTCTCTCTTTCACACACATTCTCTCTCTCACACACATTCTCTCTCTCACACACACATTCTCTCTCTCTCACACACGCATTCTCTCTCTCACACACATAAACTCTCTGACACACGCATTCTCTCTGACAGACGCATTCTCTCTCACACACACATTCTCTCTCTCACACACACATTCTCTCTCACACACACATTCTCTCTCACACACACATTCTCTCTCACACACACGCATTCTCTCTCACACACACATTCTCTCTCACACACGCATTCTCTCTCACACACACGCTCTCTCTCTGACACACACATTCTCTCTCACACACACATTCTCTCTCACACACGCATTCTCTCTCACACACACACATTCTCTCTCACACACACATTCTCTCTCTCACACACACATTCTCTCTCACACACATTCTCTCTCACACACACATTCTCTCTCTGACACACGCATTCTCTCCAACACACACATTCTCTCTCTCACACACACATTCTCTCTCACACACATTCTCTCTCACACACACATTCTCTCTCTGACACACGCATTCTCTCTGACACACACATTCTCTCTCTCACACACGCATTCTCTCTGACACACGCATTCTCTCTCTCACACACACATTCTCTCTCACACACGCATTCTCTCTCTCTCACACGCATTCTCTCTCTCTCACACACGCATTCTCTCTCTTATACATGCATTCTCTCTCTCCCACTCGCACACGCATTCTCTGTCACACACGCATTCTCTCTCTCTCACACGCACACGCATTCTCTCTCTCACAGACATTCTCTCTCTCACACACGCATTATCTCTCTCTCACACACGCATTCTCACTCTCTCACACGCACGCATTCTCTCTCTCTCTCCCACACTCACTCTCTCTCACGCACGCATTCTCTCTCTTGTGCACTCATTCTCTCTCTCACGTACACATTCTCTCTCTCACAGACGCATTCTCTGTAACACACATTCTCTCTCTCGCTCACACGCATTCTCTCTCTCTCTCACATGCAATCTCTCTCGCACACACGCATTCTCTCTCTCACACACACACACATTCTCTCTCTCAGACACGCATTCTCTCTCTCTCACACACGCATTCTCTCTCTCGCACACGCATTCTCTCTCTCACACATGCATTCTCTCTCTCTCACACGCACACGCATTCTCTGTCACACACGCATTCTCTCTCTCTCACACACACATGCATTCTCTCTCTCACACACGCATTATCTCTCTCTCTCACACACATTCTCTCTCTCAGACACGCATTATCTCTCTCTCTCACACACATTCTCTCTCTCACACACGCATTATCTCTCTCTCACACACGCAATCTCTCTCTCGCACACGTATTCTCCCTCTCTCTCTCACACACGCATTCTCTCTCACACACACTCATTCTCTCTCTCACACGCACACGCATTCTCTCTAGCTCACAAACATTCTCTCACAAACATTCTCTCTCTCACACACACGCATTCTCTCTCTCTCACACACGCATTCTCTCTCTCTTGCACACACGCATTCACTCTCTCACACACGCATTCTCTCTCACACACACATTCTCTCTTTCACACACATTCTCTCTCTCTCTCACACGCATTCTCTCTCACACACACATTCTCTCTCACACACACATTCTCTCTCTCACACACATTCTCTCTCTCACACACACACATTCTCTCTCTCACACATTCTCTCTCACACACACACACATTCTCTCTCTCACACGCGCATTCTCTCTCACACACACATTCTCTCTCTCTCACACGCATTCTCTCTCTCTCTCACACACGCATTCTCTCTCTCTCACACGCATTCTCTCTCTCTCACACGCATTCTCTCCCACACACGCATTCTCTCTCACACACGCATTCTCTCTCTCTCTCACACATATTCTCTCTCACACACACATTCTCTCTCACACACATTCTCTCTCTCTAACACGCATTCTCTCTCTCTTGCACACACGCATTCTCTCTCTCACACACATTCTCTCTCTCTCTGACACACATTCTCTCTCACACACACATTCTCTCTCACACACATTCTCTCTCTGACACACGCATTCTCTCTGACACACGCATTCTCTTTCTCACACACACATTTTCTCTCTCTCACACACATTCTCTCTCTCACACACATATTCTCTCTCACACATTCATTCTCTCTCTGACACACGCATTCTCTCTCACACACACATTCTCTCTCTCACACACACGCATTCTCTCTCTCACACACGCATTCTCTCTCACACACACGCAGTCTCTCTCTCACACACATTCTCTCTCACACACACATTCTCTCTCTCACACACACATTCTCTCTCTCTCACACACGCATTCTCTCTCTCATACACATATTCTCTCTGACACACGCATTCTCTCTGACACACGCATTCTCTCTCACACACACATTCTCTCTCACACACACATTCTCTCTCACACACACATTCTCTCTCACACACACGCATTCTCTCTCACACACACATTATCTCCCACACACACATTCTCTCTCACACACACATTCTCTCTCACACACACACTCTCTCTCTGACACACACATTCTCTCTCACACACACATTCTCTCTCACACACGCATTCTCTCTCACACACTCGCATTCTCTCTCACACACACATTCTCTCTCTCACACACACATTCTCTCTCACACACATTCTCTCTCACACACACATTCTCTCTCTGACACACGCATTCTCTCCAACACACACATTCTCTCTCTCACACACACATTCTCTCTCACACACATTCTCTCTCACTCACACATTCTCTCTCTGACACACGCATTCTCTCTGACACACACATTCTCTCTCACACACACGCATTCTCTCTGACACACGCATTCTCTCTCTCACACACACATTCTCTCTCACACACGCATTCTCTCTCACACACGCATTCTCTCTCACACACACACAATCTCTCTCACACACACACATTCTCTCTCTCACACACACATTCTCTCTCTCACACACACATTCTCTCTCACACACACATTCTCTCTCTCACACACACACATTCTCTCTCTGACACACACATTCTCTCTCTCTCACACACATTCTCTCTCTCACACACACACATTCTCTCTCTCACACACATTTTCTCTCTCACACACGCATTCTCTCTCTCACACACGCATTCTCTCTCACACACACACATTCTCTCTTTGACACACACATTCTCTCTCTCACACACACATTCTCTCTCACACACACATTCTCTCTCTCACACACACATTCTCTCTCACACACGCATTCTCTCTCTCACACACATTCTCTCTCACACACACATTCTCTCTCTCACACACACATTATCTCTCAAACACACACGCATTCTCTCTCTCGCACACGCATTCTCTCTTTCTCTCACACACGCATTCTCTGTCTCACACGCACACGCATTCTCTCACCCACGCATTCTCTCTCTCGCACACATGCATTCTCTCTCTCGCACACACGCATTCTCTCTCACACACATTCTCTCTCTCTCACACGTATTCTCTCTCTCACACACGCATTCTCTCTCACACACACATTCTCTCTCACACACACTCATTCTCTCTCTCACACGCACACGCATTCTCTCTCTCACACACACATTCTCTCTCACACACACTCATTCTCTCTCTCACACGCACCCGCATTCTCTCTCGCACACACATTCTCTCTCTCACACACACGCATTCTCTCTCTCACACGCACACTCATTCTCTCTCTCTCACAAACACAATCTCTCTCTCACACACACGCATTCTCTCTCTCACACACGCATTCTCTCTCTCACACGCACACACATTCTCTCTCACACACGCATTCTCTCTCACACATGCATTCTCTCTCTCACACGCACACACATTCTCTCTCACACACGCATTCTCTCTCACACACTCATTCTCTCTCTCACACGCACACGCATTCTCTCTCGCACACACACATTCTCTCTCTCACACACGCATTCTCTCTCTCTCACAAACATTCTCTCTCACACACGCATTCTCTCTCTCACACACACATTCTCTCTCACACACACACACATTCTCTCTCTCTCACAAACATTCTCTCTCTCACACACACATTCTCTCTCTCACACACACGCATTCTCTCTCTCACGCATTCTCTCTCTCTCTCACACACGCATTCACTCTCTCTTGCGCACACGCATTCACTCTCTCACACACATTCTCTCTCTCTCTCACACGCATTCTCTCTCACACACACATTTTCTCTCACACACACATTCTCTCTCTCACACACGCATTCTCTCTCACACACACATTCTCTCTCTCACACACACATTCTCTCTCACACGCATTCTCTCTCACACACGCATTCTCTCTCACACACGCATTCTCTCTCTCTCTCACACGCATTCTTTCTCTCTCTCTAACACGCGTTTTCTCTCTCTTGCACACACGCATTCTCTCTCTCTCACAGCCTATGAGATGCCCAAGAGTGAGGGACAGACTGGAATCTAATCGAGGGGTTCAGGGTGGTTTACATACAGCATATGAGATACCCAGGAGTGAGGGAGAGACTGGAATCTAATCGAGGGGTTCAGGGTAGTTTATGTAGAGCATAAGAGATACCCAGGAGTGAGGGAGAGACTGAAATCTAATCGAGGGGTTCGGAGTGGTTTATATACAGCATATGAGATACCCAAGCGTGAGGGACAGACTGGAATCTAATCGAGGGGTTATGCGTGGTTTACATACAGCATATGAGATAACCAGGAGCGAGGGAGAGACTGGAATCTAATCGAGGGGTTCAGGGTGGTTTACATACAGCATATGAGATACCCAGGAGTGAGGGAGAGACTGAAATCTAACCGAGGGGTTCGGGGTGGTTTATATACAGCATATCAGATACCCAAGAGTGAGGGACAGACTGGAATCTAATCGAGGGGTTCGGGGTGGTTTATTTAGAGCATAAGAGATACCCAGGAGTGAGGGAGAGACTGAAATCTAATGGAGGGGTTCGGAGTGGTTTATATACAGCATATGAGATCCCCAAGAGTGAGGGACAGACTGGAATCTAATCGAGGGGTTATGGGTGGTTTACATACAGCATATGAGATAACCAGGAGCGAGGTAGAGACTGGAATATAATCGAGGGATTCAGGGTGGTTTACAAACAGAATATGAGATACCCAAGAGTGAGGGACAGACTTGAATTAAATCGAGGAGTTCAGGGTGGTTTATATACAGCATATGAGATAACCCGCCTTGTTCCCCCCCCCCGCCTTGTTCCCCTCCCCGCCTTGTTCTCCCCCCCGCCTTGTTTCCCCCCCCCGCCTTGTTCCCCCCCCGCCTTGTTCCCCCGCCCCCCGCCTTGTTCCCCCCCCCCCCCGCCGGGTGTGTGGGGAAACACACTGAGAAATAAAAACCAATCAATTTGAAATAAAATACAACAATGGCACCAAAAGCACAGCACGATCCCACAGCTCTCTCTGCCTTTCCCAATCTCCCACGTGACCCTGGGTCAGTGTCATTATTGCAGAATGAATGAATGAATTGCTGACCATCCCAGCGACATTGAAATACACAGACATCACCGCAGGGCAGTTGACCAGAGACTTGAGTCATTAATAAACACGTGCGCACAGCGAGATCCCACAAGCAGCAATCTAACCCCGCACACATCGTGGGTGATGCTGGTCAAGGGTTGACTTATTTGTGTCAAATCCCAAGGCCCCAGTTACCTGAGCCCCAGGCTTCAAACCTGTTCCAAAACGACAAGGCCCCAATCCGACAGGACCCGGTTAACCAGAGGTCCTGGTAAAAGCCAGCCCCCCTCCCCAGAGAGAGGAGATTAAACCTCGGGGTCATACACAGACAAAACTCACCTGGGCCCAACAGGCTGCAGCCTGTCATACAGGCCTCAGGACTGCGTTCCCCCCTCTGGAGGAAGCCCCACGCATTCTCTCCCCCCACCCCCACACATTGCTCTCTCTTCTCCTCCCCCTCCCCCACGCCTTCTTCCCCACCCATGCCTTTCCCCCCACCTCCTGCCTTGCCCCCCACGTCCTGCCTTGTCCCCCCCAATCCAATCTCCTGCTCACCCCCAGGGTTAAGAGGGGGGGGGTGGGGAATCACACTGAGAAATAAAAACAAATCAATTTGAAATAAAATACAATGGCACCAAAAGCACAGCACGATCCCACAGCTCTCTCTGCCTTCCCCAATCTCCCACGTGACCCTGGGTCAGTGTCATTATTGCAGAATGAATGAATGAATTGCTGACCATCCCAGTGACATTGAAATACACAGACATCACCGCAGGGCAGTTGACCAGAGGCTCGAAACATTAATAAACACGTACGCACAGCGAGATCCCACAAGCAGCAATCTAACCCCGCACACACAGGGTTGACTTATTTGTGTCAAATCCCAAGGCCCCAGTTACCTTAACACCAGGCTTCAAACCTGTTCCAAAACGACAAGGCCCCAATCCGACAGGATCCGGTTAACCAGAGGTCCCGGTAAAAGCCAGCCCCCCTCCCCAGAGAGAGGAGATTAAACCTCGGGGTCATACACAGACAAAACTCACCTGGGCCCCACAGGCTGCAGCCTGTCATACAGGCCTCAGGACTGCGTTCCCCCTCTGGAGGAAGCTCTTGTCTCAAGGTTTCCTGCTCCCAAACACACACTTTTCAAATCCTCAGCTGGCCAGGAAGATCCCTTTGGGAGGCATTTGTGGGAAGGCTGAGCAGGAAAATCTTTCACAGGGAGATAGCACAGTAAGATCCCAGCTTTTCCCCACCCCAATCCAACAGGACCCTCACATAAACGCCCCTCCAAAACACACACGCCCCTCCTCCCCTCCCTCTGTGTCTATATATATCGATATATAACATTAAACATCACACAACACTAGCTTTTGGAGAATCCGGTTACACTAACCTGGTGTTGTCCCAGTCCAACACCGGCATCTCCATCATCGAAATATAAAGATCACCATTGAGCTTTTAACCAGATGCTCGCTTGAAACACAGCAAGATCCCACGAGCAGCCGGATAACCGCAGACAGATGGTGTGTGTCCCTGATGCTGGTTAAGGGTTTGATGCTGTCTCCTGGACAAGAGGGTGCAATCCTCCTGTTGTACAAATTCCAAACATTTCCCCCTTCCTTCTCTGTGCCCTGCGCACTCTGATCCCCGTCTTGTGCTCTCTCCATCTGAGATCTCTCTCTCTCTCTCTTCCCTCCCTCTCTCTCTTCCCCCCCTCTCCCTGTTCCCCCTCTTACTCTCTCCATCTCTGAGATGTCTCTGTTCCTCCCCTCTCTCCCTCTATCTCAGAAATCTCTTCCTCTGTGTTCCCCCTCTCACTGTCTCTATCTCGAAGATCTTTCTGTCTCTCAGATTTCTCACATTTTATCCCCCTGGCCTATGCACATGTCTCTGACATTAGAATGGGGCTTTGGAGAGTTAAGGTATTCATTCCCTCCTCCGGGAGTCCTTCCTCCCAGACCCTGGGGGTGTAACCAGTTTGTGTCACAATCCCAAGGCCCCGGGTCCTTTAACCCCAGGCCTCAAATCCATTTTAAACCAATGAACCTTCCACTGGGATAGTCAGTGCTCTCTTTCACTTCTCTCTGTCTGTCTGTCTGTCTGTCTGTCTGTCTGACCCCCTTCACACCCCCATTCTCCGTCCACCCCTCCCTCAGTCCCTGAAGCTGGAGTGAGAGAGGGAGGCAGTGACACCTGTGGGTTCAGTCTGTGCAGCAGCTCCCCCTCCACATCTTCCCCCCCCCCTCCCTTTTGTCTCCCCCAGTCCAGACCAGAACACACCGCCTTGTGGTAAAATTCCCAGAGACAGCCTGAACCCCACCATTCTTGTCCCCGTGTGTGTGTGTAAATGAACGACAAGGAGACAGGACAATTTCTGATTATTCTGAGTGTGATGATTCCTCGCGGCAGAAGTGATTTAATTCTCTCTGTCTCTGTGTCGTCCCGAGCTTCAGCTCCTGGATCCAATCCCCTGCGCAGCCCCAGGGTTAGGGGAAGCGGGCTGGGCAAACACACTGAGAAATAAAAAACAATCAATTTGAAATAAAATACAACAGTGGCACCAAAAGCACAGCACGATCCCACAGCTCTCTCTGCCTTCTCCAATCTCCCACGTGACCTTGGGTCAGTGTCATTATTGCAGAATGAATGAATGAATTTCTGACCATCCCAGTGACATTGAAATACACAGACATCACCGCAGAGCAGTTGACCAGAGGCTCGAAACATTAATAAACACGTACGCACAGCGAGATCCCACAAGCAGCAATCTAACCCCACACACATTGTGGGTGATGCTGGTCAAGGGTTGACTTATTTGTGTCAAATCCCAAGGCCCCAGATACCTTAACCCCAGGCTTCAAACCTGTTCCAAAACGACAAGGCCCCAACCCGACAGGACCCGGTTAACCAGAGGTCCCGGTAAAAGCCAGCCCCCCTCCCCAGAGAGAGGAGATTAAACCTCGGGGTCATACACAGACAAAACTCACCTGGGCCCCACAGGCTGCAGCCTGTCATACAGGCCTCAGGACTGCGTTCCCCCCTCTGGAGGAAGCTCTTGTCTGAAGGTTTCCTGGGTGGGGGGGGGGAAAGGCGTGGGTGGGGGGGGGAGAAGGCGATGTGGGGGGGGAGCAATGCGTGGGGGGGGGGAAGCAATGCGTGGGGCTTCCTCCAGAGGGCGACCCTCTCTCTGTCCCCCTCTCGTTGCCCCGCATTCTGCCCCCTGTCCCTGTGCACCCCTTTCTCTGTCACCGCCTTTCTCTGTCCCCAATCTCTCTGTCAGCCCTCTCTCTGTGCCCTCTCTCTCTGACCTGTCCCCTCTGTCCCCCTCTCTCTGTCCCTCCCTCTGCACCGATCTTCCCTCTGTTCCCCACTCTGTACCCCCCTCTCCGACCCCTTCTCTCTGTCCCCACACTATGTCCCCCACTCTTTGTCCCCAGAATCTCTGACCCCCTTCTATCTCCCTGCACTCTCTGTCCCCTCTCTCTGTCCCCCTCGCTTTATCCCCCTCTCTCTACCCCCTCTCTCTGTCCCCGTCTCTCTGTCCCCCCTCTCTCTGTCCTCCCTCTCTCTGTCCCCCACTCTCTCCCCGCGCTCTCCCCCTCCCCTCCCTCACTCTCTCTTCCCCCTCTCTCTCCGTGCCTCTCTCTCTGTCCCCTCTCTCATGCTCCCTCTCCCCCTCCCCCTCACTTCCTCTCTCTCTACCCCATCTCTCTTTCCCCTTTCTCTCTACCCCCACTCTCTCTCCCTCCCTCTACCTCCTCTCTCTCCACGCCTCTCTCTACCTCCTCTCTCTCTCTCTCCCCTCTCTCTCTCTCTCTTCACTAACTGTCTCCCCAAACTCTGTCACCGAAAGCTGTCCCCTCTCTCTCTCTCCCTCTCTCAGCCGGTCCCTCTTTCACTCCCTCACTCGACCTCTCACTCTCCCCCTCTGTCTCCGCCCACTCTCTCCAGCTCTCTCTCTCACCCTCACTGTCACCCTCCCGTCTTCACCTCCCATCTCCCGCTCTCTCCACCTCTCTCTCCCCATCTCTCTAGCACTCTCTGTCCCCCTCTCTCTACCCCCACTCTCCCGCCCTCTTCCACCTCCTCTCTCTGTCCCCCTCTCTCTGTACCCCCTCTCTCTAAGTACCACTCTCTCTGTTCTCCGCTCTCTGTCGCCGCTCTCTCTCTCTCTGTCCCCCCTCTATCCTCTCTCTCGCTCTCTCTGCCCCATCCCCCCTCTCTCTGTCCTCCCCTCTCTCTCTCTGTACCCTCTCTCTCTGTCCCCCTCTCTGCACCGATCTTCCCTCTGTTCCCCACCCTGTCCCCCCTCTCCGACCCCCTCTTTCTGTCTCCCCACTATGTCCCCCACTCTGTGTCCCCCGACTCTCTGACCCCTTCTATCTCCCTGCACTCTCTGTCCCCCTCTCTCTGTCCCCCCTCTCTCTGTCCCCCTCTCTCTGTCCCCCCTCTCTCTGTCCTCCCTCTCTCTGTCCCCCACTCTCTGTCCCCCACTTCTTGTCCCCCACTCTCTGTCCCCATTTTCTGTACCCCTCTAGCTGCCCCCTCTTTCCGTCACCCTCTCTGTCCTCCCTCTCTCTGTCCCCTCCTCTCTGACCCCCTCTCTCTGTCCCCGTCTCTCTGTCCCCCCCTATCCCTTCCCTCTCTCTGTCTCCCTCTTTATCTACCACTCTCTCTGTCCCCGCCTCCCTCTCTGTTCATTCTCTCTCTCCCTCCACTCTCTCTATCCCATCTCTCGCTCTCTCTGCCCCCCTCTCTCTGTCCTCCCTCTCTCTGTCCCCCACTCTCTGTCCCCATTTTCTGTACCCCTCTATCTGCCCCCTCTTTCCGTCACTCTTATGCTGTATCTAAACCACCTGTATCCCTGCACTCTCTGTCCCCCGCTCTCTGTCCCCTCTCTCTGTCCCCCTCTCTCTTTCCCCTCTCTCTGTCCTCCCTCTCTCTGCCCCCCCTTTCTGCCCTCCCTCTCTGTCCCCCCTCTCTCTGTCCTCCCTCTCTCTGTCCTCCCTCTCTCTGTCCCCTGCTCTCTGTCCCCCTTTCTCTGTATCCCTCTCACTGCCCCCGCTTTCCGTCCCCGTCTCTCTGTCCCCGTCTCTCTGACCCCCGTCTCTGTTCCCCTTTCTCTGTCTCCCTCTCTACCTCCCCCCTCTCAGTCCCCCTCCCTCTCTGTCCGTTCTCTCTCTCACCCCCCACTCTCTCTATCTCCTCTCTCGCTATCTCTGCCCCCACTCTCTGTCCCCGTCTCTCTGTCCCCCTCTCTCTATCCTCCCTCTCTCTGTCCTCCCTCTCTCTGTCCTCCCTAACTCTGTCCCCCCGCTCTCTGTCCCCCTTTCTCTCTGTCTTCCCTCTCTCTTTCCCCCTCTCTTTGCCTCTTTCTGTTCCCCCTCTCTGTCCCCCCTCGCGATGTCCCCCGCTCTCTACCCCCTCTATCTCTGTATCCCTCTCCCTCTGTCCCCCTCTCTCTGTTCCCTTTTCTCTATACCCCTCTCTCTGTCTCCATCTCTATCTCCGCCCCTCTCTGTCCGTTCTCTCTTACACCCCCCATCTCTCTATCTCCTCTCTCGCTCTCTCTGCCCCCACTCTCTGTCCCCGTCACTCTGTCCCCCTCTCTCTGTCCTCCCACTCTCTGTTCCCCTCTCTCTGTCCCCCTCTCTCTGTCCTCCCACTCTGTCCTCCCTCTCTCTGTCCACCCTCTCTCTGTCCCCCTCACTCTGTCCCCCCTGCCCCCCTCTCTGTTCCCCCCTCGCTGTCACCCCCCCTCTCTCTGTCCCTCACTCTTCTGTCCCCCTCTCTCTGTCCGTGACCTCTGTCCCCCTTTCTCTCTGTCCCCCTCTCTCTGTCCCCCCTCTCTGTCCCCCCCTCTGACACCCCTCGCGCTGTCCCCCTTTCCCTACCCCCTCTATCTCTGTATCCCCTCTCACTGACCCGCCTCTCGGTCCGCCTCTCTCTGTCCCCCCTCTCTCTGTCCCCTCTCTGTCTGTCCTCCCTCTCTCTGTCCCCCTTTCTCTGTACCCCTCTTTCTGCTCCCCTTTCTCTGGACCTATCTCTCTGTACCCCTCTCTCTGTCCCCCACCTCTCTGTCCTCCCTCTCTCTGACCACTCTCTCTGTCCCCATCTGTCTGTTCCCCTTTCTCTGTACCCCTCTCTCTGCCCCCTCCTTCCATCCCCCTCTCTCTGTCCGTTCTCTCTCTCCCCCCACTCTCTCTATCCCAGCTCTCGCTCTATCTGCCCCCACTCTCTGTCCCCGTCTCTCTATTCCCCTCTCTCTGTCCCCCTCTCTCTGTCCTCCCTCTCTTTGTCCTCCCTCTCTCTGTCCCCCATCTCTCTGTCCCTCACTCTCTCTGACCCCCTCTCTCTGTCCGCACCCTCTGCCCCCCTTCTCTCTGTCTTCCCTCTCTCTTTTCCTCCCTCTCTTTCCCTCTCTCTGTCCCCTCTCTGCCACCCCTCGCTCTGTCCCCCCCTCTCTACCCCCTCTATCTCTGCCCCCCTCTCTGTCCCCCTCTCTCTGCCTCCTCTCACTGATGCCCTTCTGCCCACCTCTCTCTGTACCCCCTCTCTCTCCCCCTACTCTCTTAATAAGCCATCTCTGCCCCCTCTCTCTGTCCCCCCTCTGTCGCCCCACTCTCTCTGTCCCCATCACTATGTCCCCCCTCTCTCTGCCCTCCGGCCCCCTCTTTCTGTCCCCCTCTCTCTGTCCCCTACTCTGTACACTCTCTCTGTCCTCCTCTCTCTCTCCACCTCTCTGTCCCCCCACTCTCTGACCCCTTCTATGTCCCCACGCTCTCTGCCCCCCACTCTCTGTCCCCTCTCTCTGTTCCCCTCTCTTTGTTAACCTCACTTTGCCCCCTCTCTCTGCCCCCCTCTCTCTATCCTCACTTCTCTGCCCCGTCCCCCTCTCTCTGTCCCCCTCTCTCTGTACCCCTCTCTCTCTCCCTCTCCTCTCTTTACACCCCACCTCTGCCTCCTCTCTCTGTCTCCACTCTGTCGCCCCTTTCTCTGTACCCCATCACTATGTTCCCCCCTCTCTCTGCCATCTGAGCCCCCCCCTTTCTGTCCCTCTCTGTTGCCCCCTCTCTCTCTCCCCCTCTCTCGTTCCCCCCTTTTGTCCCCTGCTCTGTCCACTCTCTCTGTCCTCTCTCTCTCTCTCTCCACCTCACTCTATGCCCCCACTCTCTGACCCCTTCTATCTCCCCGCGCTCTCTATCCCCACTCTCTGTCCCCTCTCTCTGTTCCCCTCTCTTTGTTAACCTCTCTTTGCCCCCCTGTCTCTGCCCCCCTGTCTCTGTCCCCACTTCTCTGCCCCCGTCCCCCTCTCTCTGTCCCCCTCTCTTTTCACGGCCTCTCTCTGTCCCACTCTCTCTGTCCCCTGGCTTTCTGTCCCTCTCTCACTCTCTGTCCCCTCTCGCTCTCTGTCCCCCTCTCTCTCTGTCCCCCCTCTATCCCCTCTCTCGCTCTCTCTGCACCCCCATCCTCCCTCTCTCTGTCCCCCCTCTCTCTGTCCTCCCGTCTCTCTGTCCCCTCTCTCTCTGTACCCTCTCTCTCTCGTCCCCTCTGAACATCCTCTCTCTGTCCCCCACTCTCTGTCCCTTCTCTGCTCTGCCCTTCTCTCTGTCCCCCCTTTGTCTGTCTCCCTCTCTCTGTCCCCCTCTCTGAACCTCATCTCTCTGTCCCCCAATCTCTGTCCCTGCTCTGCTTGGGCCCCATCTCTCTGTCCACCCTCTCAGTCCCCCACTCTCTCTGTCCCCCCTCTGTCCCCACTCTCTCTATCCCTCTCTCTATCCCCCCTCTCTCTCTGCCCCACTCTCTCTGTCCCCCGGCTCTCTCTGCCCCTCGTCGCCCCTCTCTTTGTCATGCATCTCTCTGTATCCCTCTCCCTCTGTCCCCCTCTCTCTGTTCCCCTTTCTCTGTACCCCTCTCTCTGTTTCCATCTCTATCTCCCCCCCCTCTCTGTCCGTTCTCTCTCTCACCCCCCATCTCTCTATCTCCTCTCTCGCTCTCTCTGCCCCCACTCTCTGTCCCCGTCACTCTGTCCCCCTCTCTCTGTCCTCCCACTCTCTGTTCCCCTCTCTCTGTCCCCCTCTCTCTGTCCTCCCACTCTGTCCTCCCTCTCTCTGTCCCCCTCACTCTGTCCCCCCTGCCCCCCTCTCTGTTCTCCCCTCTCTGTCACCCCCCTCTCTCTGTCCCTCACTCTTCTGTCCCCCTCTCTCTGTCCGTGACCTCTGTCCCCCTTTCTCTCTGTCCCCCTCTCTCTGTCCCCCCTCTCTGTCCCTTCTCTGACACCCCTCGCGCTGTCACCCTTTCCCTACCCCCTCTATCTCTGTATCCCCTCTCACTGACCCGCCTCTCGGTCCGCCTCTCTCTGTCCCCCCTCTCTCTGTCCCCCCTCTCTCTGTCTGTCCTCCCTCTCTCTCTGTCCCCCTTTCTCTGTACCCCTCTTTCTGCTCCCCTTTCTCTGTACCTATCTCTCTGTACCCCTCTCTCTGTCCCTGTCTCTCTGTCCCCCACCTCTCTGTCCTCCCTCTCTCTGACCACTCTCTCTGTCCCCATCTGTCTGTTCCCCTTTCTCTGTACCCCTCTCTCTGCCCCCTCTTTCCATCCCCCTCTCTCTGTCCGTTCTCTCTCTCTCCCCACTCTCTCTATCCCATCTCTCGCTCTATCTGCCCCCACTCTCTGTCCCCGTCTCTCTATTCCCCTCTCTCTGTCCCCCTCTCTCTGTCCTCCCTCTCTTTGTCCTCCCTCTCTCTGTCCCCCTCACTCTGTCCCCCCTGCCCCCCTCTCTGTTCTCCCCTCTCTGTCACCCCCCTCTCTCTGTCCCTCACTCTTCTGTCCCCCTCTCTCTGTCCGTGACCTCTGTCCCCCTTTCTCTCTGTCCCCCTCTCTCTGTCCCCCCTCTCTGTCCCTTCTCTGACACCCCTCGCGCTGTCACCCTTTCCCTACCCCCTCTATCTCTGTATCCCCTCTCACTGACCCGCCTCTCGGTCCGCCTCTCTCTGTCCCCCCTCTCTCTGTCCCCTCTCTGTCTGTCCTCCCTCTCTCTCTGTCCCCCTTTCTCTGTACCCCTCTTTCTGCTCCCCTTTCTCTGTACCTATCTCTCTGTACCCCTCTCTCTGTCCCTGTCTCTCTGTCCCCCACCTCTCTGTCCTCCCTCTCTCTGACCACTCTCTCTGTCCCCATCTGTCTGTTCCCCTTTCTCTGTACCCCTCTCTCTGCCCCCTCTTTCCATCCCCCTCTCTCTGTCCGTTCTCTCTCTCTCCCCCCACTCTCTCTATCCCATCTCTCGCTCTATCTGCCCCCACTCTCTGTCCCCGTCTCTCTATTCCCCTCTCTCTGTCCCCCTCTCTCTGTCCTCCCTCTCTTTGTCCTCCCTCTCTCTGCCCCCCATCTCTCTGTCCCTCACTCTCTCTGACCCCCTCGCTCTGTCCGCACTCTCTGCCCCCCTTCTCTCTGTCTTCCCTCTCTCTTTTCCTCCCTCTCTTTCCCTCTCTCGGTCCCCTCTCTGCCACCCCTCACTCTGTCCCCCCCTCTCTACCCCCTCAATCTCTGCCCCCCTCTCTGTCCCCCTCTCTCTGCCTCCTCTCTCTGATGCCCTTCTGCCCACCTCTCTCTGTACCCCCTCTCTCTCCCCCTTCTCTCTTAATACGCCATCTCTGACCCCTCTCTCTGTCCCCCCTCTGTCGCCCCTCTCTCTCTGTCCCCATCACTATGTCCCCCCTCTCTCTGCCCTCCGGCCCCCTCTTTCTGTCCCCCTCTCTCTGTCCCCTACTCTGTCCACTCTCTCTGTCCTCCTCTCTCTCCACCTCTCTGTCCCCCCACTCTCTGACCCCTTCAATCTCCCCACGCTCTCTGCCCTCCACTCTCTGTCCCCTCTCTCTGTTCCCCTCTCTTTGTTAACCTCACTTTGCCCCCACTCTCTGTCCCCCCTCTCTCTATCCTCACTTCTCTGCCCCGTCCCCCTCTCTTTGTCCCCCTCTCTTTGTACCCCCCTCTCTCTGTCCCACTCTCTCTGTCCTCTCTGCCCCCCCTCTTTGTCCCCCTCTCTTTGTACCCCCTCTCTCTGTCACACTCTCTCCATCTCCCCTCTCTGTCCCCCCATTTTCTGTCCCTCTCTCCCTGTCCCCTCTCGCTCTCTGTTCCCCTCTCTTTGTTAACCTCAATTTGCCCCCTCTCTCTATCCTCACTTCTCTGCCCCTCCCCCCTCTCTCTGTCCCCCCTCTCTGTCTCCCCTCTCTCTGTCCTCTCTGCCCCCCTCTTTGTCCCCCTCTCTTTGTACCCCCTCTCTCTGTCACACTCTCTCCATCTCCCCTCTCTGTCCTCCCATTTTCTGTCCCTCTCTCTCTGTCCCCTCTCGCTCTCTGTCCCCTCTCTCGCTCTCTCTGCCCCCATCCTCAATCTCTCTGTCCCCACTCTGTCCCCCCTCACTCTGTCCTCCCCTGTCTCTCTGTACCCTCTCTCTCTGTCCCCCCTCTATTCCCTCTCTCGCTCTCTCTGCCCCCATCCTCAATGTCTCTGTCCCCCCTCTGTCCCCCCTCACTCTGTCCTCCCCTCTCTCTCTGTCCCCTCTCTCTCTGTCCCACCCTCTGTCCCCCCTCACTCCGTCCTCCCCTCTCTCTCTGTACCCTCTCTCTCTGTCCCCCTCTCTGAACCTCCTCACTCTGTCCCCCACTCTCTGTCCCTCCTCTGCTCCGCCCCCACTCTGTCCGCCCTTTCTCTGTCCCCCAACTCTCTGTCCCCACTCTCTGACCTTTTCTCTCTCCCCCCTCTCTCTGTCCCCAATCTCTTTGTCCCCCCTCTCTCTGTCTCCGCTCTCTGTACCCCCTCTATGTCCCCCCTCTCTGTCCTCCCTCTCTCTGTCCTCCCTCTCTATGCCCCCCTCTCTCTGTCTCCGCTCTCTGTACGCCCTCTATGTCCCCCCTCTCTGTCCTCCCTCTCTCTGTCCCCCTATCTATGTCCTCCCTCTCTCTGACCCCCTCTCTCTATCCTTCCTCTCTCTCTGTCCCCCTTCTCTTTCCCCCACTCTCTCTGTCCCCCTCTCTGTACCAAGGGTGCTGTTCAAGGGTTGACTTATTTGTGTCAAATCCCAAGGCCCCAGTTACCTTAACCCCAGGCTTCAAGCCTGTTCAAAAACGACAAGGCCCCAATCCGACAGGACCCGGTTAACCAGAGATCCTGGTAAAAGCCAGCCCCCCTCCCCAGAGAGAGGAGATTAAACCTCGGGGTCACACAGAGACAAAACTCACCTGGGCCCCACAGGCTGCAGCCTGTCGTACAGGCCTCAGGACTGCGTTCCCCTCTCTGGAGGAATCTCTTGTCTGAAGGTTTCCTGCTCCCAAACACAGACTGTTCAAATCCTCAGCTGGCCAGGAAGATCCCTTTGGGAGGAAAGAGGCAGAGCAGGAAAATCTTTCACAGGGAGATAGCACAGCAAGATCCCAGCTTTTCCCCTCTCAGCGAGACAGACAATTTCTCAGCAACATCCAAACACAAACACGTCGGGTGATGAGTTGAGTTTTCATGTTGAAAAGTTTTTGAAATGACGGGTTAGCTGATTAAAACCACTCACTTGCCTGCATCGGTGGCATTAGGGCAATTGACGCACAGCAAGATCCCACAAGTGACAGTGCTGCAGAAGCTCGATAATCTGATGGTTTTTATTTCCAGTTTAATTATTTCCTGTCACCCCAGAATCCGATATTGCAGCTATTCCCCAATCTCACACTGCCCCCCCCCTCTCTTGCTCTCACCATTCTCCATTTCTTTCTCTTACTCTCTTTCTCTCCGTGTCCAATTCGGTCATCCTGCCCTCTCTGTGACCCACTTTCCTCTGAGAGGGTGACAATTCTTTCCAGAGGGTCAGATATTTTGGGTTAGAGTTCCCTCCCGAGGGAGTCCCCTCTCCCAGATCCTGGGGGTCTCACCTGTTTGTGTCACCGATGCCTCGGTGACTTTAACCCCAGGCTTCGAACCCGTGATCTGACAGGCCCCAGTTAACCAGAGGCCCCGACAAACCAGTCTCCCACCCCCCCACCCCCAGAGGAGATGAAACCTCGTGGGGGAAGAAACAGACCCCCCACTCACCTGGGTCCCACGGGCTGCAGCCTGGCCAACAGGCCTCAGGCCTGTGCTCCCTGCCCTCTGGAGGTTGTTCTGGTCCAAGGCTTTCCTGGCCCCCCAGGCATTTTGGATCTTCACTTTCCTGCTTTCCCAACAAAAGTTCCTCGGGATAAAAGAAAGAAGAGATGAGTTGGTGGGGGGGGGGGGGGGCGAGAGCAGTGTGATGCAAAATTACACAGCAAGATCCCAGGTTAAACACAATCCCACCAACTCCCTTCTCCCATCCCCAATGCATTTCATAACCTCACAGCAACATCAAAATACATACAAATCATAAGAAAGCAATTAACCAGAGGCTGGAAACATTATTAAACACACACACACACACACACACTGTCACACAGTCACAGCCAGACAGGGAGAGCTGCTCACTCCCCACACAAAGAGAGAACAGGGTTGGAGAATGAATCTGACCAATTCCTTGCACACATTTATTCTGGGTGAGGGGTTAGTGAAGCCCACCCCTGCCCTCTCTGACACGTCCCATCGTCTGTCAGTCTGCTCCCTGGGGTGGGCTCTGTCTGATTGAGATGTTAATTCCCAGGACAGGAGCCTGGTGGGATCTGGCTGCCCACGGAGATGTTAATTCAGGGGCAACAAAGTGTCATCTTTCCCAGTTGCCACAACTCCCTTTTTATTGAAGCTGTGTCAGTGCAGTTTGAAAATATTAAAGATTACTCCCACACTAGCGTCTCAGAGCCTGACTGTAGGTAGGCTTCCTGAGACACAGGGCTGGGAATGGAGAGGGGGATATTTGCTGAGGTATTCTTGGGATTTTCCTGCTGTATGTGTGATTCCTAGAATTAATCTCTGTCTCTGTCCCTGTCTGTCTGCCTCTGTGTGTGTGTCTCTCTGTCTCTGTCCCTCTCTCTCTCTGTTCCTGTGTGTGTCTCTCTCTCTTTCTCTCTGTCCCTGTGTGTCCCACTCTCTGTGTCTCTCTCTATCTCTCTCTGTCTTCTCTCTCTGTCCCTGTGTCTCTCTCTTCTCTGTGTCTCTGTCTCTCTCTTTCTGTCCCTGTATGTGTGTGTCTCTCTCTCTCTCTGTCTGTCTCTCCCTGCCCTGCTCTACATCCAGCCATTTCTAACTTGATTTTGAGTCTTTTATTTCCTTTCCCTTTCTCAAAAATATTGGCAGAGTTTGTGAATTTAAATCATAGATCATGTGCCTGCCCCTCAACACCCACATTTCACCCTCACAGCTCCCCTGCCTTCACCAACCCCCAAACACACAGAGACACACACACCCAGGCACACACACAGACACAGACACACACTGACACACACACACACAGACAGACACAGACCCACACACTGACACACACACAGACACAGACCCACACTGACACACACACACAGACACACACAGACAGACAGACACACACACAGAGACAGACCTACACACACACATACAGAGGCAGACCGACATACACACATACATACAGGCACAGACACACCCCAACACAGGACATGGCACTGTGCACAGATTTAGTCTGGGTCAGTGAGGGTCTGAGCTCGAGTATCGTCACAGAAATGTCTCTGTGTGAGAAAGATAGTGAGACCACGCCGTGTGTGTGTGTGTGTGAGAGAGAGTGAGACCATGCCGTGTGTGTGTGTGTGTGTGTGTGAGAGAGAGTGAGACCATGCCTCTGTGTGTGTGTGAGAGAGAGTGAGACCAAGCCTCTGTGTGTGTGAGAGAGAGTGAGACCATGCCTCTGTGTGTGTGAGAGAGAGTGAGACCATGCCTCTGTGTGTGTGAGAGAGAGTGAGACCAAGCCTCTGTGTGTGTGTGAGAGAGAGTGAGACCAAGCCTCTGTGTGGGTGGGTGGTGGGTGGGTGGGTGTGTGTGTTTCCATCGGCGTGCCCAGTTTCCGTGTCAGTGCTGTCTCTCCATAATGTAACTGTGTATAAATCATGTGTTGATGTCCCTGTCCCAGTAATGATCCACAAACCATACACTGTCCCTCACTCTCATTTCCTCACACTCTCACACGTGTGCACACACACCCTCACACACCACATTCAGTCCCTCACACACATGCCCTTTCACACACTGCAAACATTTTCACACGCACTATCACAATCTCTCTCTCACACTCACACACAAACATGCACACGCGCACACTCTCTCTCTGTCTCTCTGACATACACACACTTTCACTCATTCATTCTCTCTCTCCACTCTCTCTCACACTCACTTCCACATACTCTCTCAGTTATACACACCCTTACACACACACTCTCATACACACTTTCTGACACACGCACCCCCACACACTCACATTCACCATCTCATATATGCTCACTTTCACACACTCACTCTCTCTCTCTCCAAAACTGTCTCTCTCACACACACTTGCAAAGTCTCTCACACAGGCCCTCTGTCTCACGTGCTCACTCACTCTCATTCACTTGTACACACACACTCTCTCACATGCGCGCACACACACTCGCATGCACTCACTCTTTCACATACACACACACTTCCTCTCTCACTTTCACACTTTCTTTCTAGCACTCACACACACTCTCATGCATGAGCACATCATATCTCACACACGCTCATTCTCTTTCTCACTCACATTCGCACATTTTCTCTCTCTTGCGCACACACTATCTCATGCACGCCCTCTCGCACACACGCATTCTTTCTCTCTCACACACGCATTATTTCTCTCTCACACACGAATCCTCTCTCTCTCACAGACGCATCCTCTCTCTCACGCATACATTCTCTCTCTCACACACTCATTCTCTCTCTCATGCACGCAATCTCTCTCTCGCACACTCATTCTCTCTCTCTCACGCACGCATTCGCTCTCTTGCACACTAATTCACTCTCTCACACACACAATCTCTCTCTCGCACGCATTCTCTCTCTCGCACACTCGTTCTCTCTCTCAGGCACGCATTCTCTCTCTCACGCACGCATTTTCTCTTGAACACTCATTCTCTCTCTCTCGCACACACTTGCTCTCTCTCTCCCACACTCATTCTCTCTCTCATGCACTCATTCTCTCTCTCATGCACGCATTCTCTTTATCGCACACATTCTCTCTCTCGCACACTCATTCTCTCTCTCTCACGCACGCATTCGCTCTCTTGCACACTAATTCACTCTCTCACGCACACATTCCCTCTCTCGCACGCAGTCTCTCTCTCGCACGCATTCTCTCTCTCGCACCCTCATTCTCTCTCTCACGCACGCATTCTCTCTTGAACACTCATTCTCTCTCTCGCACACATTTGCTCTCTCTCTCCCACATTCATTCTCTCTCTCACACACACATTCTCTCTCTCACGCACGCATTCTCTCTCTCACACACTCATTCTCTCTCTCACACACATGCATTCTCTCTCTCACGCATTCTCTCTCTCACACACACATTCTCTCTCTCACACACACGCATTCTCTCTCTCACACACGCATTCTCTCTCGCACGCATTCTCTCTCTCACACGCACGCATTCTCTCTCTCACGCATTCTTGCACACACACGCATTCTCTCTCTCACTCATTCTCTCTCTCTCACACACACGCATTCTCTCTCTCTGGCACACACGCATTCTCTCTCTCACACACACTAATCCTCTCTCTCTCACACACTCATTCTCTCTCTCTCACGCACGGATTCGCTCTCTTGCACACTAATTCTCTCTCTCACGCATGCATTCTCTCTCTCACACTCATTCTCTCTCTCACGCACGCATTCTCTCTCTCACGCACGCATTCTCTCTGGCACACTCATTCTCTCTCTCACGCACGCATTCGCTCTCTCTCCCACACTCATTCTCTCTCTCACACATGCATTCTCTCTCGCATACACGAATCCTCCCTCTCACACACTCATTCTCTCTCTCACGCACGCATTCGCTCTCTTGCACACTAATTCTCTCTCACACACTCATTCGCTCTCTCACGCACGCATTCTCTCTCTCGCACACACGCATTCTCTCTTGCACACTCATTCTCTCTCTCATGCACGCATTCGCTCTCTCTCTCCCACACTCATTCTCTCTCTCACACATGCATTCTCTCTCGCACACACGCATTCTCTCTCTCACACACACACATTCTCTCTCTCACGCACGCATTCGCTCTCTCTCCCACACTCATTCTCTCTCTCACACATGCATTCTCTCTCGCACACACGAATCCTCTCTCTCTCACACATTCATTCTCTCTCTCTCATGCATGCATTCGCTCTCTTGCACAATAATTCTCTCTCTCACACACATGCATTCTCTCTCACACGCATTATCTCTCTCTCACACACACGCATTCTCTCTCTCTCACGTATTCTCTCTCTCCCACACGCGGGCATTCTCTCTCTCTCACACACACGAATCCTCTCTCTCGCACACTCATTCTCTCTCTCACGCACGCATTCGCTCTCTTGCACACTAATTCTCTCTCTCTCGCATGCATTCTCTCTCTCGCACGCATTCTCTCTCTCGCACACTCATTCTCTCTCTCATGCACGCATTCTCTCTCTCACGCACGCATTCTCTCTTGCACACTCATTTTCTCTCTCTTGCACGTATTCGCTCTCTCTCTCCCACACTCATTCTCTCTCCCATGCATGCATTCTCTCTCTCGTGCACTCATTCTCTCTCTCACGTTCACATTCTCTCTCTCTCAAAGTCGCATTCTCTCTAACACACATTCTCTCTCTCGCACACACACATTCTCTCTCTCGCACACACGCATTCTCTCTCTATCTCACACGCAATCTCTCTCGCACACACGCATTCTCTCTCTCTCACACACGCATTCTCTCTCTCAGACACGCATTCTCTCTCTCTCACACACGCATTCTCTCTCTCGCACATGCATTCTCTCTCTCACACAGGCATTCTCTCTCTTTCACATGCATTCTCTCTCTCTCACACGCACACGCATTCTCTGTCACACACGCATTCTCTCTCTCTCACACGCACACGCATTCTCTCTCTCACACACACATTCTCTCTCTCACACACGCATTATCTCTGTCTCACACACGCATTCTCTCTCTCTCACACGCACGCATTCTCTCTCTCTCCCACACTCACTCTCTCTCACGCACGCATTCTCTCTCCTGTGCACTCATTCTCTCTCTCACGTACACATTCTCTCTCTCTCACAGACGCATTCTCTCGAACACACATTCTCTCTCTCAGACACGCATTCTCTCTCTCACACACACACATTCTCTCTCTCGCACACACGCATTCTCTCTCTCTCACACACGCAATCTCTCTCGCACACACGCATTCTCTCTCTCTCTCACACACACATTCTCTCTCTCAGACACGCATTCTCTCTCACAGACACGCATTCTCTCTCTCTCACACACGCATTCTCTCTCTCGCACACGCATTCTCTCTCTCTCACACATGCATTCTCTCTCTCTCACACGCACACGCATTCTCTGTCACACACGCATTCTCTCTCTCTCTCACACACACATGCATTCTCTCTCTCACACACGCATTATCTCTCTCTCACACACGCATTCTCTCTCTCGCACACGCATTCTCTCTCTCTCACACACGCATTCTTTCTCACACACACTCATTCTCTCTCTCACACGCACACGCATTATCTCTCTCTCACAAACATTCTCTCTCTCACAAACGTTCTCTATCTCTCACACACACATTCTCTCTCTCACACACACATTCTCTCTCTCACACACACGCATTCTCTCTCACACACACTCAAACTCTCTCTCACACGCACATGCGTTATCTCTCTCTCACAAACATTCTCTCTCTCACAAACATTCTCTCTCTCACAAACATTCTCTCTCTCACACACACACATTCTCTCTCTCACGCATTCTCTCTCTCACACACGCATTCTCTCTCTCTTGCACACACGCATTCACTCTCTCACACACGCATTCTCTCTCACACACACATTCTCTCTCTCTCACACACATTCTCTCTCTCTCTCTCACACGCATTCTCTCTCACACACACATTCTCTCTCTCACACACATTCTCTCTCTCACACACACACATTCTCTCTCTCACACGCGCATTCTCTCTCACACACACATTCTCTCTCTCTCTCACACGCATTCTCTCTCTCTCTCTCACACGCATTCTCTCTCTCTCACACGCATTCTCTCTCACACAGGCATTCTCTCTCACACACGCATTCTCTCTCTCTCTCACACACATTCTCTCTCTCTCTCTAACACGCATTCTCTCTCTCTTGCACACACGCATTCTCTCTCTCACACACATTCTCTCTGTGACACACGCATTCTCTCTGACACACGCATTTTCTCTCTCACACACACATTCTCTCTCTCTCACACACATTCTCTCTCTCACACACATATTCTCTCTCACACACACACATTCTCTCTCTCACACACACATTCTCTCTGACACACGCATTCTCTCTCACACACACATTCTCTCTCTCACACACATGCATTCTCTCACTCACACACACATTCTCTCTCTCAACCACACATTCTGTCTCACACACACGCATTCTCTCTCTCAAACACATTCTCTCTCTCACACACAATCTCTCTCTCACACACACATTCTCTCTCTCTCACACACGCATTCTCTCTCTCACACACATTCTCTCTCTCTCTCACATACATTCTCTTTCTCACACACATATTCTCTCTGACACACGCATACTCTCTGACACACGCATTCTCTCTCACACACACATTCTCTCTCACACACACGCATTCTCTCTCACACACACGCATTCTCTCTCACACACACATTCTCTCCCTCACACACGCATTCTCTCTCACACACGCATTCTCTCTCACACACGCATTCTCTCTCACACACACGCATTCTCTCTCACACACACATTCTCTCTCTCACACACACATTCTCTCTCACACACACGCATTCTCTCTCACACACACATTCTTTCTCTCTCTGACACACATTCTCTCTCACACACACATTCGCTCTCTCACACACATTCTCTCTCTGACACACGCATTCTCTCTGACACACGCATTTTCTCTCTCACACACACATTCTCTCTCTCTCACACACATTCTCTCTCTCACACACATATTCTCTCTCACACACACATTCTCTCTCTCACACACACATTCTCTCTGACACACGCATTCTCTCTCACACACACATTCTCTCTCTCACACACATGCATTCTCTCACTCACACACACATTCTCTCTCTCAACCACACATTCTGTCTCACACACACGCATTCTCTCTCTCACACACATTCTCTCTCTCACACACAATCTCTCTCTCACACACACATTCTCTCTCTCTCACACACGCATTCTCTCTCTCACACACATTCTCTCTCTCTCTCACATACATTCTCTTTCTCACACACATATTCTCTCTGACACACGCATACTCTCTGACACACGCATTCTCTCTCACACACACATTCTCTCTCACACACACGCATTCTCTCTCACACACACGCATTCTCTCTCACACACACATTCTCTCCCTCACACACGCATTCTCTCTCACACACGCATTCTCTCTCACACACGCATTCTGTCTCACACACACGCATGCTCTCTCACACACACATTCTCTCTCTCACACACACATTCTCTCTCACACACACGCATTCTCTCTCACACACACATTCTCTCTCACACACATTCTCTCTCACAAACAATCATACTCTCTCTCACACACATTCTCTCTCACACACACATTCTCTCTCACACACACACATTCTCTCTCTCTCACACACGCATTCTCTCTCACACACACAC
The DNA here is from genome assembly GCF_037043375.1 of Chiloscyllium plagiosum. Classification (NCBI taxonomy): domain Eukaryota; kingdom Metazoa; phylum Chordata; class Chondrichthyes; order Orectolobiformes; family Hemiscylliidae; genus Chiloscyllium; species Chiloscyllium plagiosum. The sequence goes on from NW_028270152.1 coordinate 95,068,785, forward strand.
ATTCTCTCTCACACACATTCTCTCTCTCTCTCACATACATTCTCTCTCTCACACACATATTCTCTCTGAAACACGCATACTCTCTGACACACGCATTATCTCTCACACACGCATTCTCTCTCACCACACATTCTCTCTCTCACACACACATTCTCTCTCACACACACGCATTCTCTCTCACACACACGCATTCTCTCTCACACACACATTCTCTCCCGCACACACGCATTCTCTCTCACACACGCATTCTCTCTCACACACGCATTCTCTCTCACACACACGCATTCTCTCTCACACACACATTCTCTCTCTCACACACACATTCTCTCTCACACACACATTCTCTCTCACACATCTTCTCTCTCACACACGCATTCTCTCTCACACACACGCATTCTCTCTCACACACACATTCTCTCTCACACACACGCATTCTCTCTCACACACACGCATTCTCTCTCACACACACACATTCTCTCTCTCACACACATTCTCTCTCACACACACATTCTCTCCCTCACACACACATTCTCTCTCACACACACGCATTCTCTCTCACACACACATTCTCTCTCTCTGACACACACATTCTCTCTCACACACATATTCTCTCTCACACACACATTCTCTCTCTCACACACACATTCTCTCTGACACACGCATTCTCTCTCACACACACATTCTCTCTCACACACATATTCTCTCTCACACACACATTCTCTCTCTCACACACACATTCTCTCTGACACTCGCAGTCTCTCTCTCACACTCATTCTCTCTCTCACACACATTTTCTCTCTCACACACACATTCTCTCTCTCTCACACACGCATTCTCTCTCTCACACACATTCTCTCTCTCTCTCACATACATTCTCTCTCTCACACACATATTCTCTCTGACACACGCATACTCTCTGACACACGCATTCTCTCTCACACACACATTCTCTCTCACACACACGCATTCTCTCTCACACACACGCATTCTCTCTCACACACACATTCTCTCCCTCACACACGCATTCTCTCTCACACACGCATTCTCTCTCACACACGCATTCTCTCTCACACACACGCATTCTCTCTCACACACACATTCTCTCTCTCACACACACATTCTCTCTCACACACACGCATTCTCTCTCACACACACATTCTCTCTCACACACATTCTCTCTCACACACACGCATTCTCTCTCTCACACACATTCTCTCTCTCACACACATTCTCTCTCACACACACACATTCTCTCTCTCTCACACACGCATTCTCTCTCACACACACACATTCTCTCTCACACACATTCTCTCTCTCTCACATACATTCTCTCCCTCACACACATATTCTCTCTGAAACACGCATACTCTCTGACACACGCATTCTCTCTCACACACGCATTCTCTCTCACACACACATTCTCTCTCTCACACACACATTCTCTCTCACACACACGCATTCTCTCTCACACACACGCATTCTCTCTCACACACACATTCTCTCCCTCACACACGCATTCTCTCTCACACACGCATTCTCTCTCACACACGCATTCTCTCTCACACACACGCATTCTCTCTCTCACACACATTCTCTCTCTCACACACACATTCTCTATCACACACACATTCTCTCTCACACACACATTCTCTCTCACACACGCATTCTCTCTCACACACACGCATTCTCTCTCACACACACATTCTCTCTCACACACACGCATTCTCTCTCACACACACGCATTCTCTCTCACACACACGCATTCTCTCTCTCACACACATTCTCTCTCACACACACATTCTCTCCCTCACACACACATTCTCTCTCACACACACGCATTCTCTCTCACACACACATTCTCTCTCTCACACACACATTCTCTCTCACACACACACGTTTTCTCTCTCATACACACATTCTCTCTCACACACACATTCTCTCTGTGACACACGCATTCTCTCCGACACACACATTCTCTCTCTCACACAAACATTCTCTCTCACACACATTCTCTCTCACACACACACAATCTTTCTCTCACACACACATTCTCTCTCTCACACACACACATTCTCTCTCTCACACACACATTCTCTCTCACACACACATTCTCTCTCACACACACATTCTCTCTCTCACACACATTCTCTCTCACACACACATTCTCTCTCTCACACACATTCTCTCTCTCACACACATTCTCTCTCTCACACACATATTCTCTCTCTCTCTCACACACATTCTCTCTCACACTCACATTCTCTCTCACACACACATTCTCTCTCTCACACACATTCTCTCTCTCACACACATTCTCTCTCACACACGCATTCTCTCTCACACACACATTCTCTCTCTCACACACACATTCTCTCTCACACACGCATTCTCTCTCACACACACGCATTCTCTCTCACACACACATTCTCTCCCTCACACACGCATTCTCTCTCACACACGCATTCTCTCTCACACACGCATTCTCTCTCACACACACGCATTCTCTCTCACACACACTTTCTCTCTCTCACACACACATTCTCTCTCACACACACGCATTCTCTCTCACACACACATTCTCTCTCACACACATTCTCTCTCACACACGCATTCTCTCTCACACACACATTCTCTCTCTCACACACACATTCTCTCACACACACGCATTCTCTCTCACACACACGCATTCTCTCTCACACACACATTCTCTCCCTCACACACGCATTCTCTCTCACACACGCATTCTCTCTCACACACGCATTCTCTCTCACACACACGCATTCTCTCTCACACACACATTCTCTCTCTCACACACACATTCTCTCTCACACACATGCATTCTCTCTCACCCACACATTCTCTCTCACACACATTCTCTCTCACACACACGCATTCTCTCTCTCACACACATTCTCTCTCTCACACACATTCTCTCTCACACACACACATTCTCTCTCTCTCACACACGCATTCTCTCTCACACACACACATTCTCTCTCACACACATTCTCTCTCTCTCTCACATACATTCTCTCCCTCACACACATATTCTCTCTGAAACACGCATACTCTCTGACACACGCATTCTCTCTCACACACGCATTCTCTCTCACACACACATTCTCTCTCTCACACACACATTCTCTCTCACACACACGCATTCTCTCTCACACACACGCATTCTCTCTCACACACACATTCTCTCCCTCACACACGCATTCTCTCTCACACACGCATTCTCTCTCACACACGCATTCTCTCTCACACACACGCATTCTCTCTCACACACACATTCTCTCTCTCACACACACATTCTCTCTCACACACACATTCTCTCTCACACACACATTCTCTCTCACACACGCATTCTCTCGCACACACACGCATTCTCTCTCACACACACATTCTCTCTCACACACACGCATTCTCTCTCACACACACGCATTCTCTCTCTCACACACATTCTCTCTCACACACACATTCTCTCCCTCACACACACATTCTCTCTCTCACACACACGCATTCTCTCTCACACACACATTCTCTCTCTCACACACACATTCTCTCACACACACACACATTTTCTCTCTCATACACACATTCTCTCTCACACACACATTCTCTCTGTGACACACGCATTCTCTCCGACACACACATTCTCTCTCTCACACACACATTCTCTCTCACACACATTCTCTCTCACACACACACAATCTTTCTCTCACACACACATTCTCTCTCTCACACACACATTCTCTCTCTCACACACACATTCTCTCTCACACACACATTCTCTCTCACACACACATTCTCTCTCTCACACACATTCTCTCTCACACACACATTCTCTCTCTCACACACTTTCTCTCTCTCACACACACATTCTCTCTCTCTCTCACACACATTCTCTCTCACACTCACATTCTCTCTCACACACACATTCTCTCTCTCACACACATTCTCTCTCTCACACACATTCTCTCTCACACACGCATTCTCTCTCACAAACACATTATCTCTCTCACACACACATTCTCTATCACACACATATTCTCTCTCACACACACATTCTCTCTCTCACACACACATTCTCTCTGACACACGCATTCTCTCTCACACACACATTCTCTCTCACACACATATTCTCTCTCACACACACATTCTCTCTCTCACTCACACATTCTCTCTGACACACGCATTCTCTCTCACACACACATTCTCTCTCTCACACACAATCTCTCTCTCACACACACATTCTCTCTCTCTCACACACGCATTCTCTCTCTCACACACATTCTCTCTCTCTCTCACATACATTCTCTTTCTCACACACATATTCTCTCTGACACACGCATACTCTCTGACACACTCATTCTCTCTCACACACACATTCTCTCTCACACACACGCATTCTCTCTCACAATCACGCATTCTCTCTCACACACACATTCTCTCCCTCACACACGCATTCTCTCTCACACACGCATTCTCTCTCACACACGCATTCTGTCTCACACACACGCATGCTCTCTCACACACACATTCTCTCTCTCACACACACATTCTCTCTCACACACACGCATTCTCTCTCACACACACATTCTCTCTCACACACATTCTCTCTCACAAACAATCATTCTCTCTCTCACACACATTCTCTCTCACACACACATTCTCTCTCACACACACACATTCTCTCTCACACACGCATTCTCTCTCACACACGCATTCTCTCTCACACACACGCATGCTCTCTCACACACACATTCTCTCTCTCACACACACATTCTCTCTCACACACACGCATTCTCTCTCACACACACATTCTCTCTCACACACATTCTCTTTCACCACACGCATTCTCTCTCACACACACATTCTCTCTCTCACACACATTCTCTCTCACACACACACATTCTCTCTCTCTCACACACGCATTCTCTCTCACACACACACATTCTCTCTCACACACATTCTCTCTCTCTCTCACATACATTCTCTCTCTCACACACATATTCTCTCTGAAACAGGCATACTCTCTGACACACGCATTCTCTCTCACACACGCATTCTCTCTCACACACACATTCTCTCTCTGACACACACATTCTCTCTCACACACAGGCATTCTCTCTCACACACACGCATTCTCTCTCACACACACATTCTCTCCCTCACACACGCATTCTCTCTCACACACGCATTCTCTCTCACACACGCATTCTCTCTCACACACACGCATTCTCTCTCACACACACATTCTCTCTCTCACACACACATTCTCTCTCACACACACATTCTCTCTCACACACCTTCTCTCTCACACACGCATTCTCTCTCACACACACGCATTCTCTCTCACACACACATTCTCTCTCACACACACGCATTCTCTCTCACACACACGCATTCTCTCTCACACACACACATTCTCTCTCTCACACACATTCTCTCTCACACACACATTCTCTCCCTCACACACACATTCTCTCTCACACACACGCATTCTCTCTCACACACACATTCTCTCTCTCGCACACACATTCTCTCTCACACACACACATTTTCTCTCTCATACACACATTCTCTCTCACACACACATTCTCTCTGTGACACACGCATTCTCTCCGACACACACATTCTCTCTCTCACACACACATTCTCTCTCACACACACACAATCTTTCTCTCACACACACATTCTCTCTCTCACACACACATTCTCTCTCTCACACACACATTCTCTCTCACACACACATTCTCTCTCACACACACATTCTCTCTCTCACACACGTTCTCTCTCACACACACATTCTCTCTCTCACACACATTCTCTCTCTCACACACATTCTCTCTCTCACACACACATTCTCTCTCTCTCTCACACACATTCTCTCTCACACTCACATTCTCTCTCACACACACATTCTCTCTCTCACACACATTCTCTCTCTCACACACATTCTCTCTCACACACGTATTTTCTCTCACACACACATTCTCTCTCTCACACACACATTCTCTCTCACACACGCATTCTCTCTCACACACACGCATTCTCTCTCACACACACATTCTCTCCCTCACACACACATTCTCTCTCACACACGCATTCTCTCTCACACACGCATTCTCTCTCACACACGCATTCTCTCTCACACACACATTCTCTCTCTCACACACATTCTCTCTCACACACACATTCTCTCTCTCACACACATTCTCTCTCTCACACACACATTCTCTCTCTCTCTCACACACATTCTCTCTCACACTCACATTCTCTCTCACACACACATTCTCTCTCTCACACACATTCTCTCTCTCACACACATTCTCTCTCACACACGCATTCTCTCTCACACACACATTCTCTCTCTCTCTCACACACATTCTCTCTCACACTCACATTCTCTCTCACACACACATTCTCTCTCTCACACACATTCTCTCTCTCACACACATTCTCTCTCACACACGCATTCTCTCTCACACACGCATTCTCTCTCACACACACGCATTCTCTCTCACACACACATTCTCTCTCTCACACACACATTCTCTCTCACACACACATTCTCTCACACACACACATTCTCTCTCACACACGCATTCTCTCGCACACACACGCATTCTCTCTCACACACACATTCTCTCTCACACACACGCATTCTCTCTCACACACACGCATTCTCTCTCTCACACACATTCTCTCTCACACACACATTCTCTCCCTCACACACACATTCTCTCTCACACACACGCATTCTCTCTCACACACACATTCTCTCTCTCACACACACATTCTCTCTCACACACACACATTTTCTCTCTCATACACACATTCTCTCTCACACACACATTCTCTCTGTGACACACGCATTCTCTCCGACACACACATTCTCTCTCTCACACACACATTCTCTCTCACACACATTCTCTCTCACACACACACAATCTTTCTCTCACACACACATTCTCTCTCTCACACACACATTCTCTCTCTCACACACACATTCTCTCTCACACACACATTCTCTCTCACACACACATTCTCTCTCTCACACACATTCTCTCTCACACACACATTCTCTCTCTCACACACATTCTCTCTCTCACACACTTTCTCTCTCTCACACACACATTCTCTCTCTCTCTCACACACATTCTCTCTCACACAAACATTCTCTCTCACACACACATTCTCTCTCTCACACACATTCTCTCTCTCACACACATTCTCTCTCACACACGCATTCTCTCTCACAAACACATTCTCTCTCTCACACACACATTCTCTATCACACACATATTCTCTCTCACACACACATTCTCTCTCTCACTCACACATTCTCTCTGACACACGCATTCTCTCTCACACACACATTCTCTCTCTCACACACATGCATTCTCTCACTCACACACACATTCTCTCTCTCAACCACACATTCTCTCTCACACACACGCATTCTCTCTCTCTCACACACATTCTCTCTCTCACACGCATTCTCTCTCTCACACACACATTCTCTCTCTCTCACACACGCATTCTCTCTCTCACACACATTCTCTCTCTCTCTGACATACATTCTCTCTCTCACACACATATTCTCTCTGACACACGCATACTCTCTGACACACGCATTCTCTCTCACACACACATTCTCTCTCACACACACGCATTCTCTCTCACACACACGCATTCTCTCTCACACACACATTCTCTCCCTCACACACGCATTCTCTCTCACACACGCATTCTCTCTCACACACGCATTCTCTCTCACACACACGCATTCTCTCTCACACACACATTCTCTCTCTCACACACACATTCTCTCTCACACACACGCATTCTCTCTCACACTCACATTCTCTCTCACACACATTCTCTTTCACCACACGCATTCTCTCTCACACACACATTCTCTCTCTCACACACATTCTCTCTCTCACACACATTCTCTCTCTCACACACACATTCTCTCTCTCTCTCACACACATTCTCTCTCACACTCAAATTCTCTCTCACACACACATTCTCTCTCTCACACACATTCTCTCTCTCACACACATTCTCTCTCACACACGCATTCTCTCTCACACACACATTCTCTCTCTCACACACACATTCTCTCTCACACACGCATTCTCTCTCACACACACGCATTCTCTCTCACACACACATTCTCTCCCTCACACACACATTCTCTCTCACACACGCATTCTCTCTCACACACGCATTCTCTCTCACACACACATTCTCTCTCTCACACACATTCTCTCTCACACACACATTCTCTCTCTCACACACATTCTCTCTCTCACACACATTCTCTCTCTCACACACACATTCTCTCTCTCTCTCACACACATTCTCTCTCACACTCACATTCTCTCTCACACACACATTCTCTCTCTCACACACATTCTCTCTCTCACTCACATTCTCTCTCACACACGCATTCTCTCTCACACACACATTCTCTCTCTCTCTCACACACATTCTCTCTCACACTCACATTCTCTCTCACACACACATTCTCTCTCTCACACACATTCTCTCTCTCACACACATTCTCTCTCACACACGCATTCTCTCTCACACACGCATTCTCTCTCACACACACGCATTCTCTCTCACACACACATTCTCTCTCTCACACACACATTCTCTCTCACACACACATTCTCTCTCACACACACATTCTCTCTCACACACGCATTCTCTCGCACACACACGCATTCTCTCTCACACACACATTCTCTCTCACACACACGCATTCTCTCTCACACACACGCATTCTCTCTCTCACACACATTCTCTCTCACACACACATTCTCTCCCTCACACACACATTCTCTCTCACACACACGCATTCTCTCTCACACACACATTCTCTCTCTCACACACACATTCTCTCTCACACACACACATTTTCTCTCTCATACACACATTCTCTCTCACACACACATTCTCTCTGTGACACACGCATTCTCTCCGACACACACATTCTCTCTCTCACACACACATTCTCTCTCACACACATTCTCTCTCACACACACACAATCTTTCTCTCACACACACATTCTCTCTCTCACACACACATTCTCTCTCTCACACACACATTCTCTCTCACACACACATTCTCTCTCACACACACATTCTCTCTCTCACACACATTCTCTCTCACACACACATTCTCTCTCTCACACACATTCTCTCTCTCACACACTTTCTCTCTCTCACACACACATTCTCTCTCTCTCTCACACACTTTCTCTCTCACACTCACATTCTCTCTCACACACACATTCTCTCTCTCACACACATTCTCTCTCTCACACACATTCTCTCTCACACACGCATTCTCTCTCACAAACACATTCTCTCTCTCACACACACATTCTCTATCACACACATATTCTCTCTCACACACACATTCTCTCTCTCACACACACATTCTCTCTGACACACGCATTCTCTCTCACACACACATTCTCTCTCACACACATATTCTCTCTCACACACACATTCTCTCTCTCACTCACACATTCTCTCTGACACACGCATTCTCTCTCACACACACATTCTCTCTCTCACACACATGCATTCTCTCACTCACACACACATTCTCTCTCTCAACCACACATTCTCTCTCACACACACGCATTCTCTCTCTCTCACACACATTCTATCTCTCACACACATTCTCTCTCTCACACACACATTCTCTCTCTCTCACACACGCATTCTCTCTCTCACACACATTCTCTCTCTCTCTGACATACATTCTCTCTCTCACACACATATTCTCTCTGACACACGCATACTCTCTGACACACGCATTCTCTCTCACACACACATTCTCTCTCACACACACGCATTCTCTCTCACACACACGCATTCTCTCTCACACACACATTCTCTCCCTCACACACGCATTCTCTCTCACACACGCATTCTCTCTCACACACGCATTCTCTCTCACACACACGCATTCTCTCTCACACACACATTCTCTCTCTCACACACACATTCTCTCTCACACACACGCATTCTCTCTCACACACACATTCTCTCTCACACACATTCTCTTTCACCACACGCATTCTCTCTCTCACACACATTCTCTCTCTCACACACATTCTCTCTCACACACACACATTCTCTCTCTCTCACACACGCATTCTCTCTCACACACACACATTCTCTCTCACACACATTCTCTCTCTCTCTCACATACATTCTCTCTCTCACACACATAGTCTCTCTGAAACAGGCATACTCTCTGACACACGCATTCTCTCTCACACACGCATTCTCTCTCACACACACATTCTCTCTCTGACACACACATTCTCTCTCACACACAGGCATTCTCTCTCACACACACGCATTCTCTCTCACACACACATTCTCTCCCTCACGCACGCATTCTCTCTCACACACGCATTCTCTCTCACACACGCATTCTCTCTCACACACACGCATTCTCTCTCACACACACATTCTCTCTCTCACACACACATTCTCTCTCACACACACATTCTCTCTCACACACCTTCTCTCTCACACACGCATTCTCTCTCACACACACGCATTCTCTCTCACACACACATTCTCTCTCACACACACGCATTCTCTCTCACACACACGCATTCTCTCTCACACACACACATTCTCTCTCTCACACACATTCTCTCTCACACACACATTCTCTCCCTCACACACACATTCTCTCTCACACACACGCATTCTCTCTCACACACACATTCTCTCTCTCACACACACATTCTCTCTCACACACACACATTTTCTCTCTCATACACACATTCTCTCTCACACACACATTCTCTCTGTGACACACGCATTCTCTCCGACACACACATTCTCTCTCTCACACACACATTCTCTCTCACACACACACAATCTTTCTCTCACACACACATTCTCTCTCTCACACACACATTCTCTCTCTCACACACACATTCTCTCTCACACACACATTCTCTCTCACACACACATTCTCTCTCTCACACACATTCTCTCTCACACACACATTCTCTCTCTCACACACATTCTCTCTCTCACACACATTCTCTCTCTCACACACACATTCTCTCTCTCTCTCACACACATTCTCTCTCACACTCACATTCTCTCTCACACACACATTCTCTCTCTCACACACATTCTCTCTCTCACACACATTCTCTCTCACACACGCATTCTCTCTCACACACACATTCTCTCTCTCACACACACATTCTCTCTCACACACGCATTCTCTCTCACACACACGCATTCTCTCTCACACACACATTCTCTCCCTCACACACGCATTCTCTCTCACACACGCATTCTCTCTCACACACGCATTCTCTCTCACACACACGCATTCTCTCTCACACACACATTCTCTCTCTCACACACACATTCTCTCTCACACACACGCATTCTCTCTCACATACACATTCTCTCTCACACACATTCTCTCTCACACACGCATTCTCTCTCACACACACATTCTCTCTCTCACACACACATTCTCTCACACACACGCATTCTCTCTCACACACACGCATTCTCTCTCACACACACATTCTCTCCCTCACACACGCATTCTCTCTCACACACGCATTCTCTCTCACACACGCATTCTCTCTCACACACACGCATTCTCTCTCACACACACATTCTCTCTCTCACACACACATTCTCTCTCACACACACGCATTCTCTCTCACACACACATTCTCTCTCACACACATTCTCTCTCACACACACGCATTCTCTCTCTCACACACATTCTCTCTCTCACACACATTCTCTCTCACACACACACATTCTCTCTCTCTCACACACGCATTCTCTCTCACACACACACACATTCTCTCTCACACACATTCTCTCTCTCTCTCACATACATTCTCTTCCTCACACACATATTCTCTCTGAAACACGCATACTCTCTGACACACGCATTCTCTCTCACACACGCATTCTCTCTCACACACACATTCTCTCTCTCACACACACATTCTCTCTCACACACACGCATTCTCTCTCACACACACGCATTCTCTCTCACACACACATTCTCTCCCTCACACACGCATTCTCTCTCACACACGCATTCTCTCTCACACACGCATTCTCTCTCACACACACGCATTCTCTCTCACACACACATTCTCTCTCACACACACATTCTCTCTCACACACACATTCTCTCTCACACACGCATTATCTCTCACACACACGCATTCTCTCTCACACACACATTCTCTCTCACACACACGCATTCTCTCTCACACACACGCATTCTCTCTCACACACACGCATTCTCTCTCTCACACACATTCTCTCTCACACACACATTCTCTCCCTCACACACACATTCTCTCTCACACACACGCATTCTCTCTCACACACACATTCTCTCTCTCACACACACATTCTCTCTCACACACACACATTTTCTCTCTCATACACACATTCTCTCTCACACACACATTCTCTCTGTGACACACGCATTCTCTCCGACACACACATTCTCTCTCTCACACACACATTCTCTCTCACACACATTCTCTCTCACACACACACAATCTTTCTCTCACACACACATTCTCTCTCTCACACACACATTCTCTCTCTCACACGCACATTCTCTCTCACACACACATTCTCTCTCACACACACATTCTCTCTCTCACACACATTCTCTCTCACACACACATTCTCTCTCTCACACACATTCTCTCTCTCACACACACATTCTCTCACTCTCACACACACACATTCTCTCTCACACTCACATTCTCTCTCACACACACATTCTCTCTCTCACACACATTCTCTCTCTCACACACATTCTCTCTCACACACGCATTCTCTCTCACACACACATTCTCTCTCTCACACACACATTCACTCTCACACACATATTCTCTCTCACACACACATTCTCTCTCTCACACACACATTCTCTCTGACACACGCATTCTCTCTCACACACACATTCTCTCTCACACACATATTCTCTCTCACACACACATTCTCTCTCTCACACACACATTCTCTCTGACACACGCATTCTCTCTCACACACACATTCTCTCTCTCACACACATGCATTCTCTCACTCACACACACATTCTCTCTCTCAACCACACATTCTCTCTCACACACACGCATTCTCTCTCTCACACACATTCTCTCTCTCACACACACATTCTCTCTCTCTCACACACGCATTCTCTCTCTCACACACATTCTCTCTCACTCTGACATACATTCTCTCTCTCACACACATATTCTCTCTGACACACGCATACTCTCTGACACACGCATTCTCTCTCACACACACATTCTCTCTCACACACACGCATTCTCTCTCACACACACGCATTCTCTCTCACACACACATTCTCTCCCTCACACACGCATTCTCTCTCACACACGCATTCTCTCTCACACACGCATTCTCTCACACACACACGCATTC